>NC_074665.1:90575946-90875946 GCF_029448725.1 Salvelinus fontinalis | reverse complement strand
AAAACATAGAATGCCCACCCCAAATCACACCCTGACCAAACCAAATAGAGACATAAAAAGGCTCTCTAAGGCTCTCCAGTGGGCCCCCATTGATTTTGTTAGTCATTCTCACTCAGATATCAGATTAACATGGCATAAATCATGCCTAAATGTGTAGAACTGCAGAAAATTTGCTGAAAACTGCAATATTTTACTTGTGATGCACCCTGGTCAAAAGTAGTGCACTATATAATCAGGGAATAGGCTGCATTAGGAAACACTACCGTAGAACAGACATCGCTCCCACACACTACACAACTATCAATACTCTGATACGATACACAACTATCAATACGCTGAGGCACTACACAGCTATCAATACTCTGACGCACTGCACAACTATAAATATTCTGACACACTACACAACTATCAATACTCTGATGCACTACACAACTATCAATACTCTGATTTTATTTATTTGTTATTTACCAAGTAGGCTAGTTGAGAGCAAGTTCTCATTTGCAACTGCGAATTGGCCAAGATAAAGCAAAGCAGTTCGACACATACAACAACAAAGAGTTACACATGGAATAAACAAACATAGAATCAATAATACAGTAGAAAAATCTAAATACAGCACATGTGCAAAGGAGGTAGGATAAGAGATGTAAGGCAATAAATAGGCCATGGTGGTGAAGTAATTACAATATAGCAATTAAACACTGGAATGGTAGAATGTGCAGAAGATGAATGTGCAAGTAGAGATACTGGGGTGCAAAGGAGCAAGATAAATAAATAAATACAGTATGGGGATGAGGTAGATTGGATGGGCTATTTACGGATGAGCTATGTACAGGTTCAGTGATCTGTGAGCTGCTCTGACAGCTACTGCTTAACTAGTGAGGGAGTTAAGAGTCTCCAGCTTTAGTGATTTTTGCAGTTCGTTCCAGTCATTGGCAGCAGAGAACTGGATGGAGAGGCGGCCAAAGGAAGAATTGGCTTTGGGGGTGACAATTGAGATATTTCTGCTGGAGCGGGTGCAACGGGTGGGTGCTGCTATGGTGACCAGTGAGCTGAGATAAGGCGGGGCTTTAATTAGCAGAGATTTGTAGATGACCTGGAGCCAGTGGATTTGGCGACGAGTATGAAGCGAGGGCCTGCCAACGAGAGCGTACAGGTCACAGTGGTGGGTAGTATATGGAGCTTTGGTCACAAAACGGATGGCACTGTGAGAAACTGCATCCAATTTGTTGAGTAGAGTGTTGGACCCTATTTTGTAAATGGCTCTCCAAAGTCGAGCATCTGTAGGATGGTCAGTTTTACGAGGGTATGTTTGGCAGCATGAGTGAAGGATGCTTTGTTGTGAAGTAGGAAGCTGATTCTGGATTTAATTTTGGATTGGAGATGTTTAATGTGACTCTCGAAGGAGAGTTTTAAAGTTTAACCAGACACCTAGGTATTTGTAGATGTCCACATATTTTAGGTAAGAACCGTCCAGAGTAGTGATGCTGGACGGGCGGGCAGGTGCGGACAACAATCGGTTGAAGAGCATGCATTTAATTTTACTTGCATTTAAAAGCATTTGGAGGCAACGGAAGGAGAGTTGTATGGCATTGAAGCTCATCTGGAGGTTAGTTAACACAGTGTCCAAAGAAGGGTTACAGGGATACAGAATGGTGTCGTCTGCGTAGAGGTGGATCAAAGAATCTCCAGCAGCAAGAGCAACATCATTGATGTATACAGAGAAGAGAGTTGGCCCGAGATTTGAACCCTGTGGCATCCCCATAGAGACTTCCAGAGGTCCGGACAACAGTCCCTCCGATTTGACACACTGAACTCTATCAGAGAATTAGTTGGTGAACCAGGCGAGGCAGTCATTTGAGAAACCAAGGCTGTTGAGTCTGCCAATAAGAATGTGGTGATTGACAGAGTCGAAAGCCTTAGCCAGGTCGATGAATACGGCTGCACTGTATTGTCTCATATCGATTGCGGTTATGATATCGTTTAGGACCTTGAGCATGGCTGAGGTGCACCAATGACCAGCTCTGAAACCAGATTGCATAGCGGAGAAGGTACAGTTGGATTCAAAATGGTCGGTAATCTGTTTCTTAACTTGGCTTTCGAAAACCTTAGAAATGCATGGTAGAATAGATATTGGTCTGTAGCTTTTTGGGTCTAGAGTGTCTCCCCCTTTGAAGAGGGGGATGACCGCGGCAGCTTTCCAATCTATGGGAATCTCAGACGATACGGAAGAGAGGTTGAACAGGCTAGTAATAGGGGTTGCAACAATTTCGGCATATACTTTTAGAAAGAGAGGGTCCAGATTGTCTACCACGGCTAATTTGAAGGGGTCCAGATGTTGCAGCTCTTTCAGAACAGCTATCTGGATTTGGGTGAAGGAGAAGTGGGGGAGGTTTGTGCGAGTTGATGTGGGGAGCGAAGGGCTGTTGACCGGGGTAGGGGTAGCCAGGTGGAAAGCATGGCCAGCCGTAGAAAAATGCTTATTGAAATACTCAATTATAGTGGATTTATCAGGGGTGACAGTGTTTCCTAACCTCAGTGCAGTGGGCAGATGGGAGGAGGTGCTCTTATTCTTCATGGACTTTACTGTGTCCCAGAACTTTTGTGACTTTGCGCTACAGGATGCAAATTTCTGTTTGAAAAAGCTAGCCTTAGCTTTCCTAACTGCCTGTGTATATTTGTTCCTAACTTCAATGAAAAGTAGCATATCACGGGGGCTGTTCGATGCTAATGCAGAACGCCACAGGATGTTTTTGTGCTGGTCAAGGGCAGTCAGGTCTGGAGAGAACCAAGGGCAACATCTGTTCCTGGTTCTACATTTTTTGAATGGGGCATGCTTATTTAAGATTGTCATGATGTTGCCTGCTTGGGTACTGCAAATCCCATCCCCCTCTCCCTGCCTCTCCCTTTCCTACCACAACCCATGCGGTGATCACAGAGAGATGTCGTAAATTCCTGAGAATCTCCTCATGGCCAAACACTATTAAGAGAGAGTGTAAACTTTCAGGACAAAGGATTTCTCTTCCACCTCACAGAACTTGAGGACCCACCCCTGAGCCAGTTGGGTCAGAGACCATGGGACAGCCCCTCTCTGCTATCTGAATAAAAGCCAACTCTAAGAAATTACCATCAGACCATGTTTATCCTCAATGGGGAGAACGAAGGTTAATGTAACCTTGCTGAATCTTTAACCATACCACGTGGTTAAAACTCTTATACAAATAATAACATGTTTTGATATTGACTACTAGTCTGCAGCTAGGAATTCGGTATCATTGAACGCGAAGAAAGACAACTGCCGAAACAAGCATTCTACAACGAATGTCACTCTGAACAATCCACAATAACTACGACAGAGGGAACTCCAACAAAACGAACTTCTCTCCAACGATCAAGACGACACACAATGAGCGTAAATATATATATATTGATTGCAATTGTTCCCGAATGAGTGAGCGCCCATTGGTAAAGGATTAGCATGTCAATTGTTATAATTATGAACTCTGTAGTGACTTCTTGGTCGAACGCCAATGTTTCCTTAGTCTAACAAGCTGCCATGCCGGTTTAGCCCCCTAGGGCCTATTTCTCCCATAATTTCATGTAACCCTTTTAGAGTTTGTTTGTTTGTTTATGCATTTCTGTGAATTAATTAGCTAGTAATAAATAAATGATTTAAGACAATTGATGTATGGATGACTCATAGTGAAGACTGGGTTCATGCAGATAATCAACAATTTACGACGTTTGGAATGAGACTAACGTGAGGTAAAGTAAATAAATCATTAATTAGAAGACTATTGATCAGATATGAAAATATCTGAAAGGTTATATTGGGAAATTATAACTTTGTAATCTAATAACTTTCCCTGGTGCCCTCGAATTCATAGTTAATTAGTTACGTTATTACTCAACCTGAGCCCTAGGACCATACGTCAGGACTACCGGGCATGACGACTCCCTGCTGCCCCCAGTCCGCCTGGCCTTGCTGCTATTCCAGTTTCAACGGTTCTGCCTGCGGTTAAGGAACCCCTACCTGTCCCAGACCTGCTGTTTTCAACTCTAAATGATCGGCTATGAAAAGCCAACAGATTTATTCCTGATTATTATTTGACCATGCTTGTCATTTATGAACATTTTGAAAATCTTGGCTCTCTCTAATTTTCTCCTTCTCTCTTTCTTTCTCTCGGAGGACCTGAGCCCTGGGACCATACGTCGGGACTGCCGGGCGTGGTGGCTCCTTGCTGTCCCCAGTCCACCTGGCCTTGCTGCTGTTCCGGTTTCAGCTGTTCTGCCTGCGGTTATGGAACCGCCACCTGTCCCAGACCTGTTGTTTTTCAACTCTTAATGATCGGCTATGAAAAGTCAACTGAATATTATTCATGATTATTATTTGACCATGCTTGTCACTTATGAACATTTTTGAACATCTTGGCATAGTTCTGTTATAATCTCCACCCGGCACAGCCAGAAGAGGACTGGCCACCCCTCATAGCCTGGTTCCTCTCTAGGTTTCTTCCTAGGTTTTGGCCTTTCTAGGGAGTTTTTCCTAGCCACCGTGCTTCTACACCTGCATTCTAGCTGTTTGGGGTTTTAGGCTGGGTCTCTGTACAGCACTTCGAGATATTAGCTGATGTACGAAGGGCTATATAAAAATAAACTTGATTGATTTATTGATTGAAGTGATAGCGTAATCCCTAATTACATGAATCTTTGATAAAAACTATAAGTCTTCAATTTAACGATAGCAAAGACACGACAAGATGGTGAGGAAGGCACTTTTAAAGAATTTCCAGGCATCCTCTACTGACGGGATGAGGTCAATATCCTTCCAGGATACCCGGGCCAGGTCGATTAGAAAGGCCTGCACGCTGAAGTGTTTTAGGGAGCGTTTGACAGTGATGAGGGGTGGTCGTTTGACCGCAGACCCATTACGAATGCAGGCAATGAGGCAGTGATCGCTGTGATCTTGGTTGAAAACAGCAGAGGTGTATTTGGAGGGCAAGTTGGTTAGGATGATATCTATGAGGGTGCCCGTGTTTATGGATTTAGAGTTGTACCTGGTGGGTTCATTGATAATTTGTGTGAGATTGAGGGCATCAACCTTAGATTGTGGGATGGCCGGGATGTTAAGCATGTCACAGTTTAGGTCACCTAGCAGCACGAGCTCTGAAGATAGATGTGGGGCAATCAATTCACATATGGTGTCTAGGTCACAGCTGGGGGCAGAGGGTGGTCTATAGCAAGCGGCACCAGTAAAAGACTTCTTTCTGGAAAGATGGATTTTTAAAAGTAGAAGTTCGAATTGTTTGGGTACAGACCTGGATAGTAAGACGGAACATTTTATAGTTAGAGATTGACATTTCAGGGGTTTTCGTGGACTACCTAAGCCAGGACATCCAGGTTGGCAAAGTGTGCTAAAGCAGTGAATAAAACCAATTTAGGGAGGAGGCTTCTAATGTTAACATGCATGAAACCAAGGCTTTTGGCAGTTACAGAAGTCAACAAATGAGAGAACCTGGGGAGTTGGAGTGGAGCTAGGCACTGCAGGGCTTTGATTAACCTCTACATCACCAGAGGAACAGAGGAGTAGGATGAGGGTACGGCTAAAGGCTATCAGGAATGGTCGTTTAGTGCATTCAGAGCAGAGAGTAAAAGGAGCAGGTTTCTGGGCGTGAGAGAATAGATTCAAGGCATAATGTACAGACAGAGGTATGGTAAGATGTGAGTACATTGGAGGTAACCCTAGGCATTGAGTAATGATGAGTGAGATATTGTCTCTAGAGACGTTTAAACCAGGTGATGTCACTGCATATGTGGGAGGTGGAACTAAATGGTTGTTTAAGGCATATTGAGCAGGGCTAGAGGCTCTACAGTGAAATAAGACAATAATCACTAACCAGGACAGTAATGGACAAGGCATATTGATATTAGGGGGAGGCATGTGTAGTTGGGTGATCAATAGGGGTCCAGTGAGTGGTTGGGCTGGCAGGAGACATGGCGATTCAGACAGCTAGCAGGCTGCTGCTAGCAGACAGGGGCTAGCAAGCTAGCAGACCGGCGCTAGCAAGCTAGCAGAAGGGCCTTAAAGGGACGGTGCGATGTAGAGGCCAGTTGAGTACCCCCTCGAGCAGATTACACCGTAGTCCAGTCGTGGTCGTCGTAGTCCAGTCGCAATGCACTACACATCTATCAATGCTCTCAGACGCACTACACAACTATCATTAATCTGATGCAATTCACAACTGTCAATTCTCTGATGCACTACACAACGATCAATACTCTGATGAACTACACAAATATCAATACTCTGATGGACTACACAACTATCAATACTCTCAGACGCACTACACAACTATCAACAAGTGTAGATGTGATACTGTACATTTGGCCCCGTTTTTCTGGCTGGTTTTAAAGCTTGCAGACTGTAGCTGCATGATAAAGAAAATTCAAGTCAAATCCAATGAAAATAAGGTGTTAGATGTGTTTGTTTTGTGTTCTCAGTCTCACATGTTTGTTGCACTTAGAGTTGTTCTTGTCAACGTTTATACGTAGGTCTGACAGTCAGTGAATCATTGTCTTCTCAACGTATCTCTCTCCTCTCTTCAGGGAGCTGATGCCCAAGACCCTGGAGGGCCAGATCACCATGGAGAAGACCCCAAGCTACTTTGTGACCAGAGAGGCCCCAGCCCGGATCGCCGTAATGTCCCGGGACACCAAGCTGATCGTGGTTGTGAGGGACCCCATAACCAGGGCCATCTCTGACTACACACAGACGCTGTCCAAGAACCCAGACATTCCCACCTTCGAGAGCCTGACCTTCAAAAACAGGACTACGGGGCTCATCGACACGTCCTGGAGCGCCATCCAGATCGGCATCTATGCCAAGCACCTGGACAACTGGCTAAAGTACTTCCCCATGGGCCAGATCCTGTTTGTGAGTGGGGAGCGTCTGATCAGCAACCCGGCCAGAGAGCTGGGACGGGTGCAGGACTTCCTGGGACTCAAGAGGATCATTACAGACAAACACTTCTACTTCAACCAGACCAAGGGCTTCCCCTGCCTCAAGAAGGCTGAGGGCAGCAGCAAGCCCCACTGCCTGGGCAAAACCAAAGGGCGGACCCACCCCAACATCCACCCAGAGGTGGTGCAGAGGCTACGGGAATTCTATAGGCCTTTCAACATGAAGTTCTACCAGATGACGGGACGTATGTTTGGTTGGGATGACTGATTTTGCCTTGGTGGATTTACATTTGAGTCATTTAGCAGATACTCATATTGAGTGACTTACAGGAGCAATTTTAGTTAGGTGCCTTGCTCAACAGATTGTCCACCTAGTTGTCCACCTCAGGGATTCATACCAGCGATCTTTCAGTTACTGGTCCAACACTCTTAACCGCTAAGCTACCTGTCGCCCCAGAATACAGATGACCAGGGAACACAGATGACTGTTGACACTACAGTATAACTGTGGGACAGCAACAACATTGCCTAGAGGCAATATGTGTCTGTGATAGCGGAGAAAAAGCCTTATCTGCTCTTACTGGCAATTCAGATATTTAACGTGTTCACTGTGTTACTGTGTCTCAGAACCAATATCAGCTGAGGCTGGTTGAAGGAAATGGAGCCGGATTATCCCTTATAGAGCACGTGGTGGTTCTAATACAGAGAGATACTGCATCTCTACCTCTCCCTGTAGTTCCTGCCAGAGGGTTTTCTGTTTTGGAACCTTTCAGTGACGCAAAGGACAAATATGTTGTTACTGTATAGGAGGTTGTATAAAATCACACAGAGAGACTTTGGATAAAAAGCCTTGTCTGAGTGATTCTATCCCATATTTTAAAGCAAACCCAGCTGCTTTGCAAAGAAAAATTGCATTTTTCTAGAAACATTTTGAAAAGTTAAAACTACATTTAATTTATTTAAGATGGTGTACTCATGCAGAATATAATATACGTGTTGATATGTTTTATGTTTTCTGTGATTTTTGCATCTTGTTTTATACTGTACACATTTTTTTTCTTTATCATGTTTATTAAGGTTATTCATTTGAATCTATATATGCGATTCCCGCACTCTTTTCCTGCTGAGCTTGTAATTATAATCCTGTGGGGTTTGATATTCTGAGAGCAGTTTCCCCACCGTGAGTTAATGGAGATGATTGAATTACAGTGTAGAGAGCGAGACAGAGTAAAGATAGCACTCAATGGAAGTGTCCAGTGGCACCCTATTCTCTATATAGTGCACTACTTTTTACCAGAGCCCATAGGGAATAGGGTGCCATTTGACCAGCATCCATAGGGAATAGGGTGCCATTTGACCAGCATCCATAGGGAATAGGGTGCCATTTGACCAGCATCCATAGGGAATAGGGTGCCATTTGACCAGGGCCCATAAGGAATAGGGTGCTATTTGGGATGCATAGTGAGTCAACTGTTGTATCAGTACTGTAACCTCGTAGGAACACATCGTAGGAATACAGCAACTCCTCAACTAATGTTATAATGAGACCTCTAGTGGGCCTAACCAAATGATTTCTCAGATTTCCTCTTTAACATGTCTCCTTGTGAACTGAAAACAGTTGCTGTCATCCAGCCTTTCCTTGCCTCGGAGGCATCCGTGGATGGAGGTGTCTCTCTGTGTCTTTTTAAAGGAGCCAGAGAACAATTGTGAAGTTGTGTTTTTGATTTATATCTCCCTGGTTGTGAGCTTCCAAAGAGTCTCTCCCCTTTCAAATGTTCCTCAAAGGGAAACTTCATCATGCTCATTTTTTTCAATATGAGTTCAGGGGGAAACATATCAATTTATCAATTTGTCAATTTGTCACAGCGGGTGCAACATCTCCTAAACACTTCCTTGTAAACTCACTCACCGAGTCAGCGTATAAATAAATGTTATTGCCTGAGGCTACCCGGAACATATCCCAGTCCACGTGATTGAAGCAATCTTTAGGCGTGGAATCCGATTGGTCAGATAAACGTTGGATAGACCTAAGCACAAGCTTCCTGTTTTAGTTTCTGCCTATAGGAGTGGAGCAACAAGATGGAGTTATGGTCAGATTTGCCAAAAAGGAGTACGAGGGAGGGCCTTGTATGCATCGCGGAAGTTAGAGTAGCTGTGGTCGAGTGTGTTACTCACTCGTGTACTGCAATCCATATGCTGATAGAATTTAGGTAGCCTTGTTTTCAGATTAGCTTTGTTAAAATCACCAGCTCCAATAAATGCAGCCTCAGGATATATGGTTTCCAGTTTGCATAAAGTCCAGTGGAGTTCCTTGATGGCCGTCTTGGTATGCGCTTGCGGGAGGATATACACGGCTGTGACGATAACCTAGGAGAGTGCTCTTTGGAGATAATACGGTCGGCATTTGATTGTGGGGAGTTCTGTGTCAGGTGAACAAAAGGACTTGAGTTCTTGTATGTTGTTACAATTACACCATGAGTCGTTAATCATGAAACATACACCCCTGCCCTTCTTCTTACCAGAGAGATGTTTGTTCCTGTCGGCACGAAGCACTGAAAATCCCATTGGCTGTACGGACTCTGACAGCATGTCCTTAGCTAGCCATGTCTCCGTGAAATAGATTATGTTACAATCCCGGATATATCTTTGGAAAGCAACTCTGGCCCTAATTTCGTCGACTTTGTTAACTAGTGACTGTACATTATCGAGTAATATACTATGAAGCGGTAGGTGGTGTGCGCGCATCCGAAGCCTCACTAGAAGACCGCTCCGGCACCCTCTCCTCCGACGGCGTTGTTTTGGGTCGGCCTCTGGAATCAGTTAAAGTGCCCTGGGAGGAGCAGATAAAGGATCCGCTTTGGGAAAGTTGTACTCCTGATCGTAGTCCTGGTTGTGCTGTTAAGGTAACGTCTCTCTGATATCCAATTGCTCTTCCCGGCTATATGTCCTAACACTTAAGGTTTTCTGGGTTAACAATGTAAGCAATAATAATACATTACAAAAACGCAATACTGCACAGTTTCCTAAGGACTTGAAGCGAAGCTGCCATCTCTATCGGCGCCATCTTGTAAAGGATATAGGACACAAAGGACACAGCTTTTACTGTGAATGCAGTCTCCGTGAACCCAGGAACGTTGCCTTTACATTTCAATCACGCTATACAGTGTGAGGATTGAATCTATCTCTCGCTCTCTCAATTTTGTTTTCATATGCATAAGGAATCTCAGCATCATATCATTTCTACCTCTTCTTCTGCCCTAAATTTAGAAGATGTTACATTAATTACACCCTTAACATCTGCACTTTCAAATCACTTATGGTTGAGTTGAATACATAATGAGAGCCTGTCACTGTCTGACACTGTGGGAAGCCCTTAGTAGACAGAAGGAAGTCTGATGAACATCGAAGCGTATGAATACAGCTGTGAAGCTAAACCGTGTTGATCGTCATGGAGATGGAGACTACACGAGCCAGACCTAAAGGCGTATGTTAATTTGTTGACTTAGATCATTAGCATTCTGGATGCTGTTTCTTATTCCTCTCTGACTGGGACAGCGAGCTTCTTCAGAGAAATCTGTCAGGGACATAAACAGAGTCTGAATCCCAAATAGCACCCGATTCCCTACATAGTGCACTATGTAGTGAATAGGGTGCCATTTGGGATGCACACTTCATGTTTTTGTCTAACTCTCTGAAGGAGAGAGAGGTTAATGAAGCAAGAAGGAGGAGATGAAAGCGTAACATCTACTGTGTGTTATGGGCTTGTGTCCTTAACCTTATTCCCTCCATAGTGCACTTATTTTGACCAAAGACCTATGGGCCCTGCTCTAAAGTAGTGCACTATGTAGGGAATAGGATGCTATTTGGGATGTAACCATGTTCTGTACAGACAGACAGAGACAGACCACCACTGTCAGAGAATATTCAGCTCAATATCAATAGCAGCACGAACAGAGAGAAAACAAGATCACTGTTTGTTCAATGAGCATGACTGCATGTGGTTGATTTTTATAACAGACAGAAAGAAAGGCATATATATTTTGCTATCCTTCTCCCCTGCTGAAAAAAACAGCACATACCAGCCCAGGCTGGTGACCAGCCTTCGTTGTGCTTTCACTGGTGACCAGCCTTTGTGAACAGCCTTTGTTGTGCTTTCGAAGGCTGGTCACTAGCAAAAATACAATAAAGGCTGGTCTGCCAGCATAACCAGCTGGACCATTCATTTCACATGTTCCACTGTAAACTGTCATAATCAAATCTCACAAGTATCAGACACAGCAAGCTCACAGCTACTATCTAATCAAGGTAACATTGTCCCACCCCTGGCTAGCCACCATTGGATTAAAAAGCCAAACGTAACGCAATATCTGCCAATTCATTTACAGCAATATTGCCCCTGTATGTCTCTGTGGTGTTCACGTTTGTCCATCACTCCGTGTGTAGCCACTTGATGTGATAAGATTCTTGTGAGCTGACAGAAATATCTTCCCCAAAACCTACTCAATTAAATGTTACCTTTAAAGTAGGCTTACCTGGCAAAAGTATATCATGAGTGAGTATATCATGTGTATCTATTATTTGTTATTTGCTAATTTTAACTTGAAATGAGTAGCAGCAGTACAGAACCATCACTAGACCGACACATTAGGCAGCACATTAGGTGGCACGTTCCTCGCTCACTAGATGCGCAATTAAAGGGTCGGATGTGCAATTAAAGGGGAATTACACAAAAAAATGTACAATTGTTTTCTTCAAGGCTTTAAAAAAAAGTTATTCTAATGTGATTTATGCCTTGACATGGACTCAGAATATCACATTTCTTTGTTTGTCTATGAACAATTGAGAGTGAAAAACAAAAGGCAATAGGGTGACATCTGACCAGCATCTGGTGTGCTGAAGCACCTGCACAGAGTCACCTGTGCACAATTAACCCTCCCTTCTTCCCCAGAGCCCTGAGTAAGCCACTCTTAGCCTCTCTGATCACCCAGACCCTCCACTCTCCACACGCACACTGCCTCTCGTTTTCCACACAGCAGAGCAGAAACAGTCCAGGCGGCTCCCCAGAAAACTGGTTCCTGCGTGTGGCGCTCCATTGAAGTGCCTGACGGGGGCTCCAGATATGTCACTCCGCCACCAGTAATCTGATGAGACGGGCGGATCAGAGAACAGCCCTTTGAAGGATGGAGGAGAGTCTGTTGTGGTGGTCTGAGTCGGAGAGGGACGCACACAGAAATGTACGCACACACACATAAACACATAGATGCACACACACACTCGCACACAGACACACACGCATTCACGCATGCACACACACACACACACACAGAGCGCCAAACTCACCACCACACAGCTTGGTCCTGCCCCGCGGAGGGACATGGTGGAGATCAGCCTTCTGTTTTCTCTGGATGTCAGGAAAGAGCTCTTTAACTCTCACAAGCACAATCGTGTTCTCTGTTTTTCTCTACAACCCCCACAAATGTCTTGGGACTTGTCTGAAGTCGGTACAGCCGATCTGCCAACTTCTGTCTGTAGCGTCCAAACAGTGTGGGCTGCACACTAATATGTGACTCTCACAAACATGTACATGTCTGTTGTTTTGCTCTAGGACGCCCACAGGCCTCACAAGACTCACCTTAAGAGGTTAATTAAATACATGTAGAAAGAAATAACAAACGTTTCCTAATCTTGTATCTCTCAGATGTAGGATAGACACTTCAGAGCAAACTTCCTTTAGATTTTTCTTTGGAGGACTTTCTGTTGTTCGATGTAGTGAATCTGTTATTCAATGCAATTGTATGGGCTAATAGCAGTAAGCCCAAATAAAATGCTTAATTAAATGTATATACACATTTTCTTTTTTACTTCGATTGTACTGAAAATTCTGAATCAAATTGAAAAATGATCTTTGGTATGACCTTAGACAGGGCTTAGACTCTTAAGGGTTAATCCTTTTAATCGTCTGAGCAAATATCTGTGTGAGGCACGCTCCAGACCCTGCATTAATAAAACAGGAAGAGACTGAGGGCCCTACAATACCTACAGGGTTCTGTTTTCTCTGTTCTGTTCTCCTTGGTGTTTCTCCTGTCCCGAATAGCAGCATATTACCTATATAGCGCACTGCCTTGGTCAAAAGTAGTTCACTATAAAGGGAACAGGCTGCCATTTGGGACGCAGACAATGTCTGAAGGACCCGAGCAGCAAACACCACCACATGCATATGTTCCCTATCGTAACAGAAGAGAAGAAGGACAGTGGGCTGCTGTGAAATACATTGGAAATATGTGTCTCTCTCCCTGTCAAAATAATTGTTGGTTTAGCATTTAAAGATGCATTGGTTGTTCTCATGAAATGCCCAATTGTTTGTGTATGATCAAAAGAACATTTCACTAATGGTTTGCATGCTACTCGGGGAAAAAAGGTCTCTGGTCTCCTTTTCAACGGGCACTTCTGTGCCTACTAGACAGCACACCAAAACATTGGGCAATTAACTTAATCTGGAGAGCAGGACACTTTCCAAACATATGTGTTTCGACTTCTGCAGTAGTTTTCACGCATCCTTCCAAAGGACAAGAAACAACTCCTCTTCAGAAGAGGCTTCATTTGTCCTGACACTTGATGAAAGCTGTATTCATGTTAATCTGACATGTTCCTTCCCTGGGATGAAAACCAGGGGGACAGTAGTCTAAACAGGTAGGCTGGAATGGCCTGGGGTAGAGTGGAAGGCTCCCCAGAGGCAGAGGGGCCCTGCTCAGTCAGCTGAAGGCTCTGTCAGGCCTGCCACTCTCTCCCTGAAGCCTCTGTGACCCTGACTGACATGACATCCCACTGGCCCTGGTGACAGCACAGTAACGGGCTGCTAATGTTATTCTTTCTCCTTTTCTCATGAGTTACCTTTGACTAGACAGCTTTTCAAATTATTGACTGTCATCTTAGTTGATTTCTTGTGTATTTCTATTAGAGTGAAAATACAATACAATACCATAGCTCAGGGCTACCATAGACTGAAAATGTATGTTATTTGACTGTATACTATTTTTGTATGATATATTGAAAGTATGACAACAGAGAACAACGAGGTGATTGAGATCCACAGATAGAAACATTACAGTTGTATTATTTCTCTGGAAAAAGTCATCCTTGGTGGTGTGAAACTAATAGCTGTAAAGAAATCAACAACACTTTTTCCTTTTCAGTGAGCAGTTTATATTTGCCCATCCCCCTCATTGCAGACTGTGTAATGAGGTACACACACCGACACACACACACACACCGACACACACCGACACACCGACACACACACACACACACACACACCGACACACACACACACACACACACACACACACACACACACACACACACACACACACACACACACACACACACACACACACACACTATTTCACCAACCACAGTGCCTTATATGCAGCCCTTCTCTTACCCACTCTCTCTATCTCAAACACTCATTCACAGCTGTCCTCACATATACATCTACACTCACAGCTGTACTCCCACTCTGTACACAGCTAGACTCCAAACAAGCCGCTGACTTCCACTCTGTACACAGCTAGACTCCAAACAAACCCCAGACTTCCACTCTGTACACAGCTAGACTCCAAACAAACCCCAGACTTCCACTCTGTATACAGCTAGACTCCAAACAAACCCCAGACTTCCACTCTGTACACAGCTAGACTCCAAACAAACCCCAGACTTCCACTCTGTACACAGCTAGACTCCAAACAAACCCCAGACTTCCACTCTGTACACAGCTAGACTACAAACAAACCCCCGACTTCCAATCTGTACACAGCTAGACTCCAAACAAACCCCTGACTTCCACTCTGTACACAGCTAGAGTCCAAACAAACCCCTGACTTCCACTCTGTACACAGCTAGAGTCCAAACAAACCCCAGACTTCCACTCTGTACACAGCTAGACTCCAAACAAACCCCTGACTTCCACTCTGTACACAGCTAGACTCCAAACAAACCCCAGACTTCCACTCTGTACACAGCTAGAGTCCAAACAAACCCCAGACTTCCACTCTGTACACAGCTAGACTCCAAACAAACCCCAGACTTCCACTCTGTATACAGCTAGACTCCAAACAAACCCCAGACTTCCACTCTGTACACAGCTAGACTCCAAATAAACCCCAGACTTCCACTCTGTACACAGCTGGACTCCAAACAAACCCCAGACTTCCACTCTGTACACAGCTAGACTCCAAACAGACTTCCACTCTGTACACAGCTAGAGTCCAAACAAACCCCCGACTTCCACTCTGTACACAGCTAGACTCCAAACAAACCCCAGACTCCCACTCTGTACACAGCTAGACTCCAAACAAACCCCAGACTCCCACTCTGTGCACAGCTAGACTCCAAACAAACCCCCGACTTCCACTCTGTACACAGCTAGACTCCAAACAAACCCCAGACTCCCACTCTGTACACAGCTAGACTCCAAACAAACCCCAGACTTCCACTCTGTACACAGCTAGACTCCAAATAAACCCCAGACTTCCACTCTGTACACAGCTGGACTCCAAACAAACCCCAGACTTCCACTCTGTACACAGCTAGACTCCAAACAGACTTCCACTCTGTACACAGCTAGAGTCCAAACAAACCCCCGACTTCCACTCTGTACACAGCTAGACTCCAAACAAACCCCAGACTCCCACTCTGTGCACAGCTAGACTCCAAACAAACCCCCGACTTCCACTCTGTACACAGCTAGACTCCAAACAAACCCCAGACTCCCACTCTGTACACAGCTAAACTCTAAACACACAGAAAGTTCCCCAAGGCATTGGAGGTTATCAATATTTAGTGCCTTCAGAAAGCCAAAGTGCTGCACAAAGGGGCAACATACAAACAGGCCAGAAGAAAAGTCAGTGCCTCAATTAGTCATTATTCATTAGCTGAGCTGGCTGTGGGGTCAGGTGGGCCTTGGGGGCAGGTGGCTCGGGGTAATGTGTTAGTTTAGAAGTGTGGCAGGTGGGTCGAGGTAATATGTCACGGAGTCGACATGGCAGAGTAGGGTTTGTGGGAATACTATAAGTTGTTTACTGTAAGGTGGCCTCAATATATGACTCCAGACATGTACACTGGACATTGGTGGAGTTGGAGCATAAATGAAACTAATCAATATGAAATGAATCAATATATTTGATAAACAGAAATACTTATAAAGCGGCTCCAGAAGGAAGCAACATTACATAACCCCACATACCATATGGAATGATGAATGCATGTTTCAAAACGACATGGGACAATACGATGATGCCTTCGGAAAGTATTCAGACCCCTTGACTTTTTCCACATTTTGTTAGGTTACAGCCTTATTCCAAAATGTATTAAATTGTTTTTTCCTCTCATCTATCTACACACAATACCCTTTTTTGTGCTAATTTATTAAAAAGAAAATATTACATTTACATAAGTTTTCAGACCCTTTACTCAATACTTTGTTGAAGCACCTTTGGCAGTTTTTACAGACGAGTCTTCTTGGGTATGACACTACAAGCTTGGCACACCTGTATTTTGGGAGTTTCTCAGTCTTCTCTACAGATTCCCTCAAGTTCTATCAGGTTGGATGAGGAGTGTCGCTGCACAGCTATTTTCAGGTTTCTCCAGAGATGTTCGATCAGGTTCAAGTCTGGGCTTTGGCTGGGCCACTCAAAGAAATTCAGAAACTTGTCCCGAAGCCACTCCTGCATTGTCTTGGCTGTGTTCTTAGGGCCGTTGTCCTGTTGGAAGGTGAACCTTCGCCCCTGCACTTTACTTTTCTCCGTTCATCTTTGCCTCGATCCTGACTAGTCTCCCAGTCTCTGCCGCTGAAAAACATCCCCGCAGCTTGATTCTGCCTCCACCATGCTTCACCATAGGGATGATGCCAGGTTTCCTCCAGACGTGACACTTGACATTCAGGCCAAAGAATTCAGATTTGGCTTCATCAGACCAGAGAATCTTGTTTCTCATGGTCTGAGAGTCTTTAGGTGCCTTTTGGCAAACTCCAAGTAGGCTGTCATGTGCCTTTTACTGAGGAGTGGCTTCCCCCTGGCCACTCTACCATAAAGGCCTGATTGGTAGAGTACTGCTGAGATGGTTGTCCTTATGGAAGATTCTCCCATCTCTACAGAGGAACTTTAGAGCTCTGTCAGAGTAACCATCGGGTTCTTGGTCACCTCCCTGACCAAGTCCCTTCTCCCACGATTGCTCATTTTGGCCGGGTGGCCAACTCTAGGAAGAGTCTTGGTGATTCCAAACGTCTTCCATATAAAAATGATAGAGGCCACTGTGGTCTTGGGGATATTCAATATTTTTTTTATATATTTTTGGTACCTTTCCCCAGATCTGTGCCTCGGCACAATCCTGTCTTGGACCTCTACGGACAATTCCTTCGACCTCATGGCTTGGTTTTTGCTCTGACATGCACTGTCAACTGTGGGATCTTATATAGAAAGGCGTGTGCCTTTCCAAATCATGTACAATCAATTGAAATTACCACAGTTGGATTCCAATCAAGTTGTAGAAACATCTCAAGGGTGATTAATGGAAACAGGATGCAACGCCGCTCAATTTATCATAGCGAAGGGTCTGAATACTTATGTAAATAAGGTATTTCTGTTGTTTATTTGTAGTACATTTCCTAAAATATTCTACCAACCTGTTTTCGCTTTGTCACTATTATGTATTGTGTTTAGATTGTAGAAGATCATTTTTTGTTATCCATTTTAGAATAAGGCTGTAAACTATCAAAATGTGGAAAAAGTCAATGGGTCTGAATACTTTCTGAAAGCACTGTATGTATGGCTGGAGTCAAAGCCATGATAAATCTGAACTGAGGCCAATGGGGGGAAAGCAGGTGTGGTTGAAGCTAGCTAGAAGCTAGGCACTGTGGTTGGTGAAATAGTGTGTGTGTGTGTGTGTGTGTGTGTGTGTGTGTGTGTGTGTGTGTGTGTGTGTGTGTGTGTGTGTGTGTGTGTGTGTGTGTGTGTGTGTGTGTGTGTGTGTGTGTGTGTGTGTGTGTGTGTGTGTCAACCTGTTGGGGTTTAATACTGAACATGTCAGGCAACCTGATACAGCCTTAACATGTAGCTTTGTGTGTGTTTATCCAACGACGTACACACACACACACACACACACACACACACACACACACACACACACACACACACACACACACACACACACACTGTAACATATGACATTGTATTTGTTTATCCAACATCACTTTCAGATCACCCACTACACTCACCCTATGGGGGTTCTCCACTCTTTCATTCTTTCGTTCCCCCACTCCGCTGTTCTATGTTAAGCTAGGGCTTGTTATAATGACAGATGAAGGTCCCGAGGGGTCTTTCTGGGAAGCATGTACTAGTTGTGACTGTTTAAAACTCAGGCCACAGACTCAGAAATAACACAGGTAAGGCACTTTTTTATTTCTTTCCAAATGAGTGTGTTTCTTTAGCTCTTAGTATGTGACCAGTGATTAGTATTTTTCTGAAAGTGACTGAAGTAGTAATCAGTAAGAGTGTAGTGCTAGTCTATGTTGCTATGCAGTATGAGAATGTGAATCCAATACATTTATTGCATTCTTTAACTAAAACATTTTTTAAGACAGTGTAAAATGTCTGTTTAGGACATGAACTTTGTAGTCAGGAGGGGCGGTGCTGTGTATGTGTGCAGGTGAGTCCAGATGATCCAGGTAGATCGCAAGGGTTTCTGGTTTCAGAAAACAGGTGTTGAGCATAGAAAATTAACTAGATAACATGACAGAGGAACATGAGACAGAACATGACAGGGAATTGATGAAGGGGGTTCACAGTAGGACAGACCGGGAGTGTTATGTACTTCACACAGATTCCATTCCATCTATTTGGGTTGTCAAGATCCTTCAATCTGGGCTCACCCTCCCTAAACCAGAGTGAGAGGTTCAGTAGGGATAACATGGGACAAATGAGAAGAACTTCATGACCTGGGTTTTAAAATGGGGTCTCTCCAGTGCACCAAGGAAATTGAGTTTGCGTCCGAAAAAATGCATTTTCCCTCATGACCAAGCCTTTCACAGACACACTTTTTTGTATTTCATTTACATGTTTTATTTCACCTTTATTTAACCAGGTAGGCTAGTTGAGAACAAGTTCTCAATTACAACTGCGACCTGGCCAACATAAAGCAAAGCAGTTCGACACATACAACAGCACAGCGTTACACGTGGAATATACAAACATACAGTAAATAATAAAGTAGAAAAAGTCTATATACAGTGTGTGCAAATGTAACAGTATAACTTTACGTCGTCCCCTCGCCCCGACACGGGCGCGAACCAGGGACCCTCTGCACACATCAACAACAGTCGCCCACGAAGCATCGTTACCCATCGCTCCACAAAAGCCACGGCCCTTGCAAAGCAAGGGGCAACACTACTTAAGTCTCAGAGCAAGTGACGTAACTGATTGAAATGCTACTAGCGCGTACCCGCTAACTAGCTAGCCAGTTCACATCCGTTACACTCACCCCCCTTTCAACCTCCTCCTTTTCCGCAGCAACCAGTGATCCGGGTCAACAGCATCAATGTAACAGTATAACTTTAAACCGTCCCCTCGCCCCGACACGGGCGCGAACCAGGGACCCTCTGCACACATCAACAACGGTCGCCCACGGAGCATCGTTACCCATCGCTCCACAAAGGCCACGGCTCTTGCAAAGCAAGGGGCAACACTACTTAAGTCTCAGAGCAAGTGACGTAACTGATTGAAATGCTACTAGCGCGTACCCGCTAACTAGCTAGCCATTTCACATCCGTTACACAAATTAGGTAAGATAAGGGAGGTAAGGCAATAAATAGGCCATGGTGGCGAAGTAATTACAATACAGCAATTGAACACTGGAACGGTAGATGTGCAGAAGATGAATGTGCAAGTAGAGATATTGGGGTGCAATGGAGCAAGATAAATAAATAAATGAATACAGTATGGGGATGAGGTAGTTGGATGGGCTATTTACAGATAGGCTATGTACAGGTGCAGTAATCTGTGAGCTGCTCTGACAGCTGGTGCTTAAAGCTAGTAAGGTAGATATGTGTCTCCAGCTTCAGTGATTTTTACAGTTCGTTCCAGTCATTGGCAGCAGAGAACTGGAAGGAAAGGTGGCTGAATGAGGAGCTGGTTTTGGGGGTGACCAGTAAGATATACCTGCTAGAGTGCGTGCTACGGGTGGGTGCTGCTACGGTGACCAGTGAGCTGAGATAAGGCGGGACTTTACCTAGCAAAGACTTGTAGATGACCTGGAGCCAGTGGGTTTGGCGACGAGTATGAAGTGAGGGCCATTCAACGGGAACGTACAGGTCGCAGTGGTGGGTAGTATAAAGGGCTTTGGTGCCAAACGGATGGCACTGTAATAGACTGCATCCAATTTGTTGAGTAGAGTGTTGGAGGCTATTTTGTAAATGACATCACCGAAGTCGAAGATTGGTAGCATGGTCAGTTTTACTAGGCTATGGTTGGCAGCATGAGTAAAAGATGCTTTGTTTGCGAAATAGGAAGCCGATTCTAGATTTAACTTTGGATTGGAGATGCTTAATGTAATTCTGGAAGGAGAGTTCACAGTCGAACCAGACACCTAGGTATTTGTAATTGTCCACATATTCTAAGTCAGAACCGTCCAGAGTAGTGTTGCTGTTTTACTTGCATTTAAGAGCAGTTGGAGGCCACGGAAGGAGAGTTGTATGGCATTGAAGCTCGTCTGGAGGTTAGTTAACACAGTGTCCAAAGAAGGGCCAGAAGTATACAGAATGGTGTCATCTGCATAGAGGTGGATCAGAGAATCACCAGCAGCAAGAGTGACGTCATTGATCTATACAGACAATAGAGTTGGCCCGAGAATTGAACCCTGTGGCACCCCCATAGAGACTGCCAGAGGTCCGGACAACAGGCCATCCAATTTGACACACTGAACTCTGTCAGAGAAGTAATTGGTGAACCAGGCAAGGCAGTCATTGGAGAAACCAAGGCTGTTGAGTCTGCCGATAAGAATGTGGTGATTGACAGAGTCGAAAGCCTTGGCCAGGTCGATGCATATGTCTGCACAGTATTGTTTCTTATCGATGGCGGTTATGATATCGTTTATGACCTTGAGCGTGGCTGAGGTGCACCGATGACCAGCTCTGAAACCAGATTGCATAGCGGAGAAGGTACGATGCGATTCGAAATGGTCGGCAATCTGTTTGTTAACTTGGCTCTCGAAGACCTTAGAAAGGCAGGGTAGGATAGATATAGTTCTGTAGCAGTTTGGGTCTAGAGTGTCTCCCCTTTGAAGAGGGGGATGCCCGCGGCTGCTTTCCAATCTTTGGGAATCCCAGACGATACGAAACAGAAGTTCACCAGGCTAGTTGGTTAGGATGATATCTATGAGGGTTCCCGTGTTTACGAATTTGGGGTTGTACCTTGTGGGTTCATTGATAATTTGTGTGAGATTGAGTGCATCAATCTTAGATTGTGGGATGGCCGGTTTGTTAAGCATGTCGCAGTTTAGGTCACCTAGCAGCATGAGCTCTGAAGATAGATGGGGGGCAATCAGTTCACATATGGTGTCCAGAGCACAGCTGGGGGCAGAGGGTGGAGTTGTTCCTAGCCACCGTGCTTCTACACCTGCATTGCTTGCTGTTTGGGGTTTTAGGCTGGGTTTCTGTACAGAACCTTGAGATATCAGCTGATGTAAGAAGGGCTATATAAATAAATTTGATTTGAAATGTGATTTTACTTGGTCTAAAGCAAGCAGCAACAGTGAGAGACTTGTTTCTGGAAAGGTGGATCTTTTAAGTAGAAGCTCGAATTGTGTAGGTACAGACCTGGATAGTAAGACGTAACTCTGCAGGCTATCTCTGCAGAAGATTGCAACACCGCCCCCTTTGGCAGTTCTATCTTGTTGGAAAATGTTATAGATAGGGATGTAATTTTCAGGATTTTTGGTGGTCTTCCTAAGCCAGTATTCAGACACTGCTATGACATCCGGGAAGGCAGAGTGTGCTAAAGCAGTGAATAAAACAAACTTAGGGAGGAGGCTTCTAATGTTAACATGCATGAAACCAAGGCATTTTCTGTTACAGAAGTCAACAAATGAAAGCACCTGGGGAATAGGAGTGGAGCTAGGCACTGCAGTGCCTGGATTAATCTCTACATCACCAGAGGAACAGAGGAGGAGTAGGATAAGTGTACGGCTAAAGGCTATAAGAACTGGTCGTCTCGTACGTCCGGAACAGAGAGTAAAAGGTATACATTTCTGGGCGCGATATAATAGATTCATGGCATAATGTACAGATAAAGGTTTGGTAGGATGTGAATACCGTGGAGGTAGGCCTAGGCATTGAGTGGTGATGAGAGAGATATTGTCTCTAGAGACATCATTTAAACCAGGTGATGTCATTGCATGTGTGGGAAGTGGAACTAAAGGGTTGGCTAAGGTACATTGAGCAGGGCTAGAGGCTCTACAGTGAAATAAGACAATTATCACTAACCAGAACAGCAATGGACAAGGCATATTGACATGAAGGAGAGGCATGCTTAGCCGAGTGATCATAAGGGTCCAGTGAGTAGTGAGGCTGGTTGGAGACACGGCGATTCAGACAGCTAGCAGGCCGGGGCAAGCAAGCTAGCAGAAGGGCCTCAGAGGGACGTTGCAATGGGGGAAGTCTGTTTATAGCCTCCTCGTGCATTTACGTCGGTAGACCAGTTGTGATGGATTAGTAGGGTTACGTGTAGTAAAGGGGACCAGTCCAATTGGCAAAATAGGTATAGTGGCCAAAGAAATTGTCCGATGGACCTATTCAGCTAACAGTCGATATGCTCTAGACAGCTAGCGGACCGCGGCTAGCAGGCTAGCAGATGGGCATTCAGGGACGTCACAACGGAGGGGCCAGTTGAATAACACTCTTGGGCAGATTACGTCGGTAGTCCAGTCGTGAAGGACCGGCGGTGCTCCGCACCGGCAGTAAAATGGGTCCAGGCCAATTGGAAAAATAGGTATTGTAGCCCAGGAGTGGCTGATGGAACTCTTCAGCTAGCCACGAGATCGGCCTAGCATGGGCTAGCTCCAGGCTAGTTGGTGCTTGCGACGGGACAGAGACGTTAGCCAGGAGTAGACACTCAGATTGCAGCTAGCCAGCTGCGATGATCCAGGTGAAAAGTTTCAGAGCTTGCGGTTGGAGTCCGGGGATATGGAGGTCCGGTATGCTCTGGTTTGAAGCGCGTTGTGCAAACTGGCGAGTTTTCCGAGCTAAAGGTTAGCTGATGACCGCTAGCAGTGGTTAGCTGACTACTAGCTAGTAGCTAGTCAGCTGGCTAGCTACTGTTGGGGTTCCGATTCAGGAGTAAAGAAAATACTTTAGAAAAAAGCAGATCCACACCACATTGGGTGAGGCGGGTTGCGGTATAGTATTTTGAAGTTGAGGTTTAGAAAAAAATATGAAAAAGATATGCGAAGAAAAAAGATATAAAAGATATATACATGGGACACTACAAAGACGAGGACATAAACGTCTGACTGCTACGCCATCTTGGCTTTCGTTTTGAAGGCTGAACAGGCAGAAACGAGGGAGGAATTGCTCTTCACCAGATTTATGAAAGCCCTGATCCTATTAAGCAAGATGTATCTGTGGGCCTCAGCAGCTTTTAACCTTTCCCTTGTCCACTCTTTGATTCATGGGGAAGGGGCGGCGGCGCTTCCGTGTGAATGTTGCTTTATGCCAATTTATAGGGTGCTCTGGAAAGCATCAGCCATTTCAGTGTGTGTGTGCACTCGCTCATTTGACAGTATCACTGCAACTGAATTTTACAAGCAAACAATCGAGGGCTAGTCCTTTGACAGTAGTGGAAATATATTGTACATAAGTTATGCTATTTTGGCCTAAATATGTCAACAGTAGGAAATAAAAAGCATGGGTTTGCACTGATATGTATCGACGGTTTAGAAGAAGCCACGTCAAAACAAAGGGAGAGAAGGAGACGGCATTCTGAGGCACATTAAACTGACAACATGGGAGGCCTGAGGTATATTACAGGTTGTATCTGGTTACAAGATTTGCGACCACTTTCCTTTGCAAACAAGCATGCATGTCAATCACAGTCAATCATTGGCGTTTGGTGTTTATTTTTAAACATTTTATTTCACCTTTATTTAACCAGGTAAGCTAGTTGAGAACAAGTTCTCATTTACAACTGCGACCTGGCCAAGATAAAGCAAAGCTGTGCGACACAAACAACAACACATAGTTACACATGGAATAAACAAGCGTACAGTTAATAACACAATAGAACAAAAGAAAGTCTATATACAGTGTGTGCAAATGGCGTGAGGAGTTAAGGCAATAAATAAATTTAGCTAATTAACACTGGAGTGATGGATGAGCAGATGGTGATGTGGAAGTAGAAATACTTGTGTAAAAGAGCAGAAAAGTAAATAAAAACAATATGGAGATGAGGTAGGTAGATTGGGTGGGCTATTTACAGATGGGCTATGTACAGCTGCAGCGATCGGTTAGCTGCTCAGATAGCTGATGTTTAAAGTTAGTGAGGGAAATATAGGTCTCCAGCGTCAGCGATTTTTGCAATTCGTTCCAGTCATTCGCAGCAGAGAACTGGAAGGAAAGGCGACCAAAGCAGGTGTTGGCTTTGGGAACGACCAGTGAGATATACCTGCTGGAGCGCGTGCTATGGGTGGGTGTTGCTATGGTGACCAGTGAGCTGAGATAAGGCGGAGCTTTACCTAGCAAAGACTTATAGATGACCTGGATCCAGTTGGTCTGGCGAAGAATGTGTGTTGGTGTGTTGACACGTTGGAGGAAAGACAAACAGAGAGAGAGACAGAGAGCGAGAGTGAGAGCAAGAGAGAGAGACAGAGAGAGTGAGAGAGAGAGAGACAGAGTGAGAGCGAACAAGAGTGCGAGAGAGAGACAGAGAGAGAGAGCGAGAGAGAGCGAGGGAGAGCGAGAGAGAGAGAGAGCGACAGAGAGAGACAGAGAGTGAGAGTGAGAGAGAGAGAGAGACAGAGAGCGAGAGTGAGAGCGAGAGAGAGAGTGAGAGAGATAGAGAGACAGAGAGCGAGAGTGAGAGAGAGACAGAGAGAGAGAGTGAGAGAGAGTGAGAGCGAGAGCGAGAGTGAGAGCGAGAGAGAGAGAGAATCCACCTGCCTGGCTGTAAGTGTTTACCACTACACCACAGGGTAGGGTGGGTGGTGGGACGGGTCTGAACAAAACAACAGGTCCCAGTGCAGAAGCTTTAAATGAGATGGAGGAGTCGCTCAGAAACAACACACACACATGCAAGCATTGCACACACACACACACACACACACACACACACACACACACACACACACACACACACACACACACACACACACACACACACACACACACACACACACACACACACACACACGCATTCACACAGACGTACACACAATGTCTCAAAACCTCAGAACATGAGAGCACAGGCACACATGCACACACGTGCGCAAACGCACACACACAGACACGTGTGCAGACACCCTGTCCGTATGATTTTTTTATGGAATTAGTCAACAGTTCATTTCACTCACAACATCATGGGACTTGGAAACATGTTCATAAACAAACTAAAGTGTTTAGTCAGGTAGTGTAAAGGCACACAAAAGGGCCAAGGCTAGCTAGCAGATGTACATGTTTGCCACCAGCGGCCCATCGTCCCTTCTATTTACTTTCCATCTCATCAGACATGTAAACAGCACCAGCTTCTTTGAAAAATACTCCACATCAGTCCTCGAAAACATATGTGTGTGTTGTGAGCGCTAAGCAACAAAGACTGCTGGGGAAAAACGAAAAAAAGAAGGGAACATTTGAAAGACAGATGGAAGAGGAGACTTAATAAAGTCTTCAAACAGGCTTTGAATAATTCACATCTGTCTACTTCTTTAAAGTGTTTTCATGTTAGATAGTCTGGTCTGGCATAGTCTAGTCTAGTTTGGCGGTTCTGTTCCGTTCTGGTCTAGTCTAGTCTGGTCTGGTCTAGTCTAGTCTGGTCAAGTGTGGTCTGGTCTAGTGTGGTCTGGTCTGGTCTAGTCTAGCCTAGTGTGGTCTGATCTAGTCTGTTCTAGTCTGGTCTGGTCTGGTCTAGTCTGTTCTAGTATAGTCTAGTCTGGTCTGGTCTAGTGTGGTCTAGTCTGGACTATTCTAGTGTGGTCTAGTCTTGTCTAGTCTTGTCTAGTCTGGTCTAATGTCATCTAGTCTGGTCTAATCTGGTCTGGTCTGGTCAAGTGTGGTCTGGTCTAGTGTGGTCTGGTCTGGTCTAGTCGAGCCTAGTGTGGTCTGATCTAGTCTGTTCTAGTCTGGTCTGGTCTGGTCTAGTCTGTTCTAGTCTAGTCTAGTCTGGTCTGGTCTAGTGTGGTCTAGTCTAGACTAGTGTAGTGTGGTCTAGTCTTGTCTAGTCTGGTCTAATGTCATCTAGTCTAGTCTAGTCTGGTCTAATCTGGTCTGGTCTGGTCTAGTCTGTAAACATGGGCAGGGTGGTGAGGGTAGTCTTTAAAGATGGACAGGGTGGTGGGGGTAGTCCTTAAACATGGACAGGTTGGTGTTGTTAAGTCTTTAAACATGGGCAGGGTGGTGTTGTTAAGTCTTTAAACATGGACAGGGTGGTGTTGTTAAGTCTTTAAACATGGACAGGGTGGTGTTGTTAAGTCTTTAAACATGGGCAGGGTGGTGTTGTTAAGTCTTTAAACATGGACAGGGTGGTGTTGTTAAGTCTTTAAACATGGACAGGGTGGTGTTGTTAAGTCTTTAAACATGGGCAGGGTGGTGTTGTTAAGTCTTTAAACATGGACAGGGTGGTGTTGTTAAGTCTTTAAACATGGGCAGGGTGGTGAGGGTAGTCTTTAAACATGGGCAGGGTGGTGGGTGTAGTCTTTAAACATGGACAGGGTGGTGTTGTTAAGTCTTTAAACATGGACAGGGTGGTGTTGTTAAGTCTTTAAACATGGACAGGGTGGTGTTGTTAAGTCTTTAAACATGGACAGGGTGGTGTTATTAAGTCTTTACACATGGGCAGGGTGGTGTTGTTAAGTCTTTACACATGGGCAGGGTGGTGGGTGTAGTCTTTAAACATGGACAGGGTGGTGTTATTAAGTCTTTAAACATGGACAGGGTGGTGTTGTTAAGTCTTTACACATGGGCAGGGTGGTGTTGTTAAGTCTTTAAACATGGGCAGGGTGGTGGTGTAGTCTTTAAACATGGGCAGGGTGGTGGGTGTAGTCTTTAAACATGGGCAGGGTGGTGTTGTTAAGTCTTTAAACATGGACAGGGTGGTGTTGTTAAGTCTTTAAACATGGACAGGGTGGTGGGTGTAGTCTTTAAACATGGACAGGGTGGTGTTATTAAGTCTTTAAACATGGACAGGGTGGTGTTGTTAAGTCTTTACACATGGACAGGGTGGTGGGTGTAGTCTTTAAACATGGGCAGGGTGGTGGGTGTAGTCTTTAAACATGGGCAGGGTGGTGTTGTTAAGTCTTTAAACATGGACAGGGTGGTGTTGTTAAGTCTTTAAACATGGACAGGGTGGTGTTGTTAAGTCTTTAAACATGGGCAGGGTGGTGTTGTTAAGTCTTTAAACATGGACAGGGTGGTGTTGTTAAGTCTTTAAACATGGACAGGGTGGTGTTGTTAAGTCTTTAAACATGGACAGGGTGGTGTTGTTAAGTCTTTAAACATGGGCAGGGTGGTGGGTGTAGTCTTTAAACATGGGCAGGGTGGTGTTGTTAAGTCTTTAAACATGGGCAGGGTGGTGTTATTAAGTCTTTAAACATGGGCAGGGTGGTGTTGTTAAGTCTTTAAACATGGACAGGGTGGTGGGTGTAGTCTTTAAACATGGACAGGGTGGTGGGTGTAGTCTTTAAACATGGACAGGGTGGTGTTATTAAGTCTTTAAACATGGACAGGGTGGTGGGTGTAGTCTTTAAACATGGACAGGGTGGTGGGTGTAGTCTTTAAACATGGGCAGGGTGGTGTTGTTAAGTCTTTAAACATGGGCAGGGTGGTGTTATTAAGTCTTTAAACAGGACAGGGTGGTGGGTGTAGTCTTTAAACATGGGCAGGGTGGTGGGTGTAGTCTTTAAACATGGGCAGGGTGGTGGGTGTAGTCTTTAAACATGGGCAGGGTGGTGGGTGTAGTCTTTAAACATGGGCAGGGTGGTGGGTGTAGTCTTTAAACATGGGCAGGGTGGTGGGTGTAGTCTTTAAACATGGGCAGGGTGGTGGGTGTAGTCTTTAAACATGGGCAGGGTGGTGGGTGTAGTCTTTAAACATGGGCAGGGTGGTGTTGTTAAGTCTTTAAACATGGACAGGGTGGTGGGTGTAGTCTTTAAACATGGACAGGGTGGTGGGTGTAGTCTTTAAACATGGACAGGGTGGTGGGTGTAGTCTTTAAACATGGGCAGGGTGGTGGGTGTAGTCTTTAAACATGGGCAGGGTGGTGTTGTTAAGTCTTTAAACATGGGCAGGGTGGTGTTGTTAAGTCTTTAAACATGGACAGGGTGGTGTTGTTAAGTCTTTAAACATGGGCAGGGTGGTGTTGTTAAGTCTTTAAACATGGACAGGGTGGTGTTGTTAAGTCTTTAAACATGGACAGGGTGGTGTTGTTAAGTCTTTAAACATGGACAGGGTGGTGTTGTTAAGTCTTTAAACATGGGCAGGGTGGTGGGTGTAGTCTTTAAACATGGGCAGGGTGGTGTTGTTAAGTCTTTAAACATGGGCAGGGTGGTGTTATTAAGTCTTTAAACATGGGCAGGGTGGTGTTGTTAAGTCTTTAAACATGGACAGGGTGGTGGGTGTAGTCTTTAAACATGGACAGGGTGGTGGGTGTAGTCTTTAAACATGGACAGGGTGGTGTTATTAAGTCTTTAAACATGGACAGGGTGGTGGGTGTAGTCTTTAAACATGGACAGGGTGGTGGGTGTAGTCTTTAAACATGGGCAGGGTGGTGTTGTTAAGTCTTTAAACATGGGCAGGGTGGTGTTATTAAGTCTTTAAACAGGACAGGGTGGTGGGTGTAGTCTTTAAACATGGGCAGGGTGGTGGGTGTAGTCTTTAAACATGGGCAGGGTGGTGGGTGTAGTCTTTAAACATGGGCAGGGTGGTGGGTGTAGTCTTTAAACATGGGCAGGGTCGTGGGTGTAGTCTATAAACATGGGCAGGGTGGTGGGTGTAGTCTTTAAACATGGGCAGGGTGGTGGGTGTAGTCTTTAAACATGGGCAGGGTGGTGTTGTTAAGTCTTTAAACATGGACAGGGTGGTGGGTGTAGTCTTTAAACATGGACAGGGTGGTGGGTGTAGTCTTTAAACATGGGCAGGGTGGTGGGTGTAGTCTTTAAACATGGGCAGGGTGGTGTTGTTAAGTCTTTAAACATGGGCAGGGTGGTGTTGTTAAGTCTTTAAACATGGACAGGGTGGTGTTGTTAAGTCTTTAAACATGGGCAGGGTGGTGTTGTTAAGTCTTTAAACATGGGCAGGGTGGTGGGTGTAGTCTTTAAACATGGGCAGGGTGGTGTTGTTAAGTCTTTAAACATGGACAGGGTGGTGTTGTTAAGTCTTTAAACATGGGCAGGGTGGTGTTGTTAAGTCTTTAAACATGGGCAGGGTGGTGTTGTTAAGTCTTTAAACATGGACAGGGTGGTGTTGTTAAGTCTTTAAACATGGACAGGGTGGTGTTGTTAAGTCTTTACACATGGGCAGGGTGGTGTTATTAAGTCTTTAAACATGGACAGGGTGGTGTTGTTAAGTCTTTAAACATGGGCAGGGTGGTGTTGTTAAGTCTTTAAACATGGGCAGGGTGGTGTTGTTAAGTCTTTAAACATGGACAGGGTGGTGTTGTTAAGTCTTTACACATGGGCAGGGTGGTGTTGTTAAGTCTTTAAACATGGGCAGGGTGGTGTTGTTAAGTCTTTAAACATGGGCAGGGTGGTGGGTGTAGTCTTTAAACATGGGTAGGGTGGTGTTGTTAAGTCTTTAAACATGGACAGGGTGGTGTTGTTAAGTCTTTACACATGGGCAGGGTGGTGGGTGTAGTCTTTAAACATGGGCAGGGTGGTGTTGTTAAGTCTTTACACATGGGCAGGGTGGTGTTGTTAAGTCTTTAAACATGGGCAGGGTGGTGTTGTTAAGTCTTTAAACATGGGCAGGGTGGTGGGTGTAGTCTTTAAACATGGACAGGGTGGTGGGTGTAGTCTTTAAACATGGACAGGGTGGTGGGTGTAGTCTTTAAACATGGACAGGGTGGTGGGTGTAGTATTTAAACATGGACAGGGTGGTGGGTGTAGTCTTTAAACATGGACAGGGTGGTGTTGTTAAGTCTTTAAACATGGACAGGGTGGTGTTGTTAAGTCTTTACACATGGGCAGGGTGGTGTTGTTAAGTCTTTACACATGGGCAGGGTGGTGGGGGTTGTATTTAAACATGGACAGGGTGGTGTTGTTAAGTCTTTAAACATGGACAGGGTGGTGTTAAGTCTTTACACATGGGCAGGGTGGTGTTGTTAAGTCTTTACACATGGGCAGGGTGGTGTTAAGTCCAACATGTTAACTAAGGCAATGTTGAGCTATATTGATCTGTCCATGTTTAAAGACTACACCCACCACCCTGTCCATGTTTAAATACAACACCCACCACCCTGCCCATGTGTAAAGACTTAACAACACCACCCTGTCCATGTTTAAAGACTTAACAACACCACCCTGCCCATGTGTAAAGACTTAAACCCCAGCAAGGAGCTCTGAAACCCGACATTAAAGAAGCCTAAATCCCTAAAGAAGTATGTGATTAGCATGCTCTCTGAAAGGTATCCAAGCGTTAATGTGAAACCTAAGCACTAGTTGATTAAAGGGCTGTTCTAGAGACTGGGAATGAAAGGCCTTTTCGGACTCAACACTGCTTGACTGTCACGCCCTGGCTATTTTGGTTTAGGCCAGGGTGTGACTAGGGTGGGCATTCTAGATTCTTTACTTCTATGTTTTCTATTTCTTTGCTTTTGGCTGGGTTTGGTTCCCAATCAGAGGCAGCTGTCTATCGTTATCTCTGATTGGGAATCATACTTAGGAAATCCTTTTTCCCTCTTTCATTTGTGGGTTCTTATTTTGCATTGGTTGTTATTTTGCCCTGCAGAACGTCACGTTTGTATTTTGTTTTGTTGTTGTCGGTGTTCATTTAATAAATAAATAGAATGAACACGTACCACGCTGCGCTTTGGTCCACTTCTTCCCATGACGATTGTGACATTGACGACATTCACAAGGTTTTTTCCTCTACTCAATGTAAGAGTGTAGGTGTGGGTTTTGTTTCTCTCACCAGGGAGGAGGGATTAACACATCAAATCCTCCCCGATCAATGAGAGGGTAATGGAGGGTGGAAATAACTTGGTCCTTTGTCTGTCGGTCAGCGACAGACTGGCAAGCTAGGCCCTACACAGTAGAAAAACCTCAGTCCTCTTTCTGTCAGTGTAGTGATAGACTGGCTAGCTAGGCCCTACACAGTTTAAATATCTTAGTCCTCTGTCTGTCAGCCTAGTGATAGACTGGCTAGCTACTGTAGTCCTCACACAGTATAAATACCTCAGTCCTCTGTCTGTCAGCCAAGACTGGCTAGCTAGGCCCCACACAGTAGAAAAACCCCAGTCCTCTTTCTGTCAGCCTAGTGATAGACTGGCTAGCTACTGTAGTCCCCACACAGTATAAATACCTCAGTCCTCTGTCTGTCAGCCAAGACTGGCTAGCTAGGCCCCACACAGTAGAAAAACCTCAGTCCTCTGTCTGTCAGCCTGGACTGGTTAGCTAGGCCCCACACAGTAAAAATACCTCAGTCGTCTGTCTGTCTGCCTAGAATGGCTAGCTAGACTACAGACTATAGGCCCCCAGTGGATTAGGGAATTTAACAGGCCTCTGCTAAATATATTTTGTCAATAATGTTGCAGCTTCATTTGTTTTTTTTTCCTTATTCCGTTTTGGAAAGGCAAATGAAATAAACTGAAGCTGACCTCTGACCCCTTTCTCTCCTGTGAATATGATGTGGATGATGATGATGCTAAGGATGATGATGACGATGCTAAGGATGATGATAAATATTACTACGGTAATGATGATGTTGACGAAGATGAAGTCTAAGAAAGTTTCTGACTGTGACTGACGTACGTGTGTGGAGCCTGTGTCACTGTGTCTGCAGAACCCGGATCCTGATCCTTCTTCCTGTATGATTATTGCGGGAGTTCTTCCAACCCAGACTTTGTTAGGTACTCTGGAAGGGACAATCAAGTAGAGAGACAAGATAACCAGTCCTATAGTTGACTTAGCTACAATATTGTTCTCTTCATAATTGCTGAACATGCTTGATATGATTCTATGTTGGGGTCCTACAGGTTTTTATTTATTTTATTTATTTAACCTTTATTTAACCAGGTAGGCAAATTGAGAACACGTTCTCATTTACAATTGCGACCTGGCCAAGATAAAGCAAAGCAGTTCGACACATACAACAACACATAGTTACACATGGAGTAAAAACAAACATATAGTCAATAATACAGTGAAAAAAATAAAAAAATAAGTCTATATACAATGTGAGCAAGTGAGGTGAGATAAGGGAGGTGAAGGCAAACAGATATATGTATAAATAAATAAAAATATAAAAAGGCCATGGAGGCGAAGTGAGTACAACACAGCAAGTAAAATAAAAACTAAAAAAAAACACTGGAATGGTTGGTTTGCATTGGAAGAAAGTGCAAAGTAGAGACAGAAATAATGGGGTGCAAAGGAGCAAAATAAATTAATAAATAAATACAGTAGGTAAAGAGGTAGTTGTTTGGGCTAAATTGTAGATGGGTTATGTACAGGTGCAGTAATCTATGAGCTGCTCTGACAGCTGGTGCTTAAAGCTAGTGAGGGAGATAGGTGTTTCCAGTTTCAGAGATTTTTGTAGTTCGTTCCAGTCATTGGCAGCAGAGAACTGGAAGGAGAGGCGTCCAAAGGAAGAATTGGTTTTGGGGGTGACTAGAGAGATATACCTGCTGGAGCGCGTGCTACGGGTAGGTGCTGCTATGGTGACCAGCGAGCTGAGATAAGGGGGGACTTTACCTAGCAGGGTCTTGTAGATGACCTGGAACCAATGGGTTTGGCGATGATGTACAGATGTTGATATGAGTTTATGTTGAGGTCCTACAGGTACAGATGTTGATATGAGTTTATGTTGGGGTCCTACAGGTACAGATGTTGATGTGAGTTTATGTTGGTGTCCTACAGGTACAGATGTTGATATGAGTTTATGTTGAGGTCCTACAGGTACAGATGTTGATATGAGTTTATGTTGAGGTCCTACAGGTACAGATGTTGATATGAGTTTATGTTGAGGTCCTACAGGTACATATGTTGATATGAGTTTATGTTGAGGTCCTACAGGTACAGATGTTGATATGATTCTATGTTGGGGTCCTACAGGTACAGATGTTGATATGAGTTTATGTTGAGGTCCTACAGGTACATATGTTGATATGAGTTCATGTTGAGGTCCTACAGGTACAGATGTTGATATGAGTTCATGTTGAGGTCCTACAGGTGCAGATGTTGATATGAGTTTATGTTGAGGTCCTACAGGTACAGATGTTGATATGAGTTTATGTTGAGGTCCTACAGGTACAGATGTTGATATGAGTTTATGTTGAGGTCCTACAGGTACAGATGTTGATATGAGTTCATGTTGGCGTCCTACAGGTGCAGATGTTGATATGAGTTTATGTTGAGGTCCTACAGGTACAGATGTTGATATGAGTTCATGTTGGCGTCCTACAGGTACAGGTGTTGATATGAGTTTATGTTGGGGTCCTACAGGTACAGATGTTGATATGAGTTTATGTTGAGGTCCTACAGGTACAGATGTTGATATGAGTTTATGTTGAGGTCCTACAGGTGATATCCCATGAATGACCTGTTGAGTGTCAGAATGACTTTCTATGTCTAAAATGGCAGAAATATTTGTTTCTCTTATGAGTCTGTGACACGCATGATGGGAGAGAATAAAATTCATATTGTTATGTTAGGGAATTGATGAGCTGCAGGATGGAGTCAGTGTTTTTCAGGGTGATCTCTCTCTCTCTCTCTCTCTCTCTCTCTCTCTCTCTCTCTCTCTCTCTCCTCCTCTCTCTCTCTCTCTCTCTCTCTCTCTCTCTCTCTCTCTCTCTCTCTCTCTCTCTCTCTCTCTCTCTCTCTCTCTCTCTCTCTCTCTCTCTCTCTCTCTCTCTCTCTCTCTCTCTCTCTCTCTCTCTCTCTCTCTCTCTATGAATCAACTGTTAATGCTATCATAAATAAATCTTTCATGTTGATCTAGATGCTTTAGTTACATGTAACACATGTAGGTGAGGACAGATGAGGAAGAAGTGATGATGTTCAACCACTCATTCACTTTATTCATCCATACACATGTTCAACCACTCATTCACTTTATTCATCCATACGCACACGTAGGCACACACACACTCACACATGCAGGAACAAAGGCATGCACGCACACACAAGCACACATGCGCACGCAGGCACAAAGACATGCATGCACGTACACACACACACACACACACACACACACACACACACACACACACACACACACACACACACACACACACACACACACACACACACACACACACACACACACACACACACACACACACCTTGGCACAGCGCAGTCTCCACAGCTTACTGCCTGCGTTACCACTCTGATGTTTAATATTCTCTGAGGCCTAGTTCCCCTCATCCTCTCTTTTCACAGACTCAGAACAAAGGCACCATTTCCAAATTGTCAGAGGGAGTGGCTGTGTGACAAAACAAAACACACCAGGTATCCTGGGTGGAGCTGTTGATGACTCTATCGGAGCACTGAGTGATGCCTGAACTATGTGAAGAGATGACGTTATGGATGTTGAAAGGACGATAAAGGAATAGTTGAAAGGTGAAAGAGAGCGTGGAGGGGTTGAGAGGAGCTTAATTAAGTGGATGCCGCATTATGTATAGAGAGAGGGTCCAGGTTGTGGTGAATGGTGGATCACACAGTCAGTCAGGTGGGCAAGTTGCAGAGCTGGTGGTGGGGCAGAGCCTTGGCACTGAGATGTCAACATTTTGTTCGCTACACACACAGGCGTTATTGTAATGGCAGCACTGCTTCAAGCCAAAACACAGAAGGGAACATTTTAATCAAAACATGCATGCATTACCTCAGGAATCCAGGCTATGGTTCTGTGCTAGCCTGGACTGAAGGGTGGAGGGGCAGGGAAGCGTGTTGGAAGTAGAGGGAAGCCGGTGGGCATTTATGGGTAAGGGGAAGGTGGGTAGGAGTGTGTAAAAGCAACCCTGGTCCCCTGTGCGTAGAGTTGTGGACCACATAATGGACAGGGGAGGTGAGGAGCGTGTGGAGGGGGCGTCAGAGCTGTGACAGTGGCAGGCAATCGTGTGTGTGTGTGTGTGTGTGTCTGTGTCTGTGTCTGTGTCTGTGTCTGTGTCTGTGTCTGTGTCTGTGTCTGTGTCTGTGTCTGTGTCTGTGTCTGTGTCTGTGTCTGTGTCTGTGTCTGTGTCTGTGTGTGTGTCTGTGTGTGTGTGTCTGTGTGTGTGTGTGTGTGTGTGTGTGTGTGTGTGTGTGTGTGTGTGTGTGTGTGTGTGTGTGTGTGTGCGTGCGTGTGTGTGTGTGTGTGTGCGTGCGTGCGTGCGTGTGCGTGTGCGTGTGCGTGTGCGTGTGCGTGTGCGTGTGCGTGTGCGTGTGCGTGTGTGTGTGTGCGTATGAGAGAGCGAGCAGGACTGAGCGAGCGGGGCTGAACACGCAGGATGGATTAAGGCAGAGTTAAGCCAGTCAATAGACCACAGTGCTGCTGATCCCATTAGTCCTGTTGGGGTTACAGACCAGGAAATCAGGAAACCAGCCTCACGACACGGACACTACACACTGAGGTGGACACACTAACCGGCTATGCTGTGGGCTACTAGCTGTTTCATCATATGTGGGTTTCATAATGTATTTTCATGGAAGATAATCTTGTTTTCTAATTGATACGACACACATTTTGATCGACAAGATACAATTATGATCGGATAGACCTGTATTAATTCCAAGAGTTTATGAAGAGAAAGCTGTTAACTTGTAATAAGTGAGTGAGAAAGAGAAGGGGTGACAGGTAGCCTAGCGATTAGATATAAGGTGTGACAGGTAGCCTAGCGGTTAGATATAAGAGGTGGCAGGTAGCCTAGCGGTTAGATATAAGGGGTGGCAGGTAGCCTAGCGGTTAGATATAAGAGGTGGCAGGTAGCATAGCGGTTAGATATAAGAGGTGGCAGGTAGCCTAGCGGTTAGATATAAGGGGTGGCAGGTAGCCTAGCGGTTAGATATAAGGGGTGGCAGGTAGCCTAGCGGTTAGATATAAGGGGTGGCAGGTAGCCTAGCGGTTAGATATAAGGGGTGACAGGTAGGCTAGCGGTTAGATATAAGGGGTGGCAGGTAGCCTAGCGGTTAGATATAAGGGGTGGCAGGTAGCCTAGCGGTTAGATATAAGGGGTGGCAGGTAGCCTAGCGGTTAGATATAAGGGGTGGCAGGTAGCCTAGCGGTTAGATATAAGGGGTGACAGGTAGGCTAGCGGTTAGATATAAGGGGTGGCAGGTAGCCTAGCGGTTAGATATAAGGGGTGGCAGGTAGCCTAGCGGTTAGATATAAGGGGTGACAGGTAGGCTAGCGGTTAGATATAAGGGGTGGCAGGTAGCCTAGCGGTTAGATATAAGGGGTGGCAGGTAGCCTAGCGGTTATATATAAGGGGTGGCAGGTAGCCTAGCGGTTAGATATAAGGGGTGGCAGGTAGCCTAGCGGTTAGATATAAGGGGTGGCAGGTAGCCTTGCGGTTAGATATAAGGGGTGGCAGGTAGCCTAGTGGTTAGATATAAGGGGTGGCAGGTAGCCTAGCGGTTAGATATAAGGGGTGACAGGTAATCTAGCGGTTAGATATAAGGGGTGGCAGGTAGCCTAGCGGTTAGATATAAGGGGTGACAGGTAGCCTAGCGGTTAGATATAAGGGGTGGCAGGTAGCCTTGCGGTTAGATATAAGTGGTGGCAGGTAGCCTAGCGGTTAGATATAAGGGGTGGCAGGTAGCCTAGCGGTTAGATATAAGGGGTGGCAGGTAGCCTAGCGGTTGGATATAAGGGGTGGCAGTTAGCCTAGCGGTTAGATATAAGGGGTGGCAGGTAGCCTAGCGGTTAGATATAAGGGGTGGCAGGTAGCCTAGCGGTTAGATATAAGGGGTGGCAGGTAGCCTAGCGGTTAGATATAAGGGGTGACAGGTAGCCTAGCGGTTAGATATAAGGGGTGGCAGGTAGCCTTGCGGTTAGATATAAGGGGTGGCAGGTAGCCTAGCGGTTAGATATAAGGGGTGGCAGGTAGCCTAGCGGTTAGATATAAGGGGTGGCAGGTAGCCTAGCGGTTAGATATAAGGGGTGGCAGGTAGCCTAGCGGTTAGATATAAGGGGTGGCAGTTAGCCTAGCGGTTAAATCCAAGTGATGTGAAAAAAACCTCTGTGGAGGAGTTGACTCCATTACACTGTCTTTGTCCCAAATGACACCCCTATTCCCTACATATGGAACCCTGGGGCAGAGAGGAACCAGGTTATTACCTGGTCTTAATTAATTGACCATCAAATCTGCCCGTGAACATCGACCCACCCCATCTGCGTCATGTTATCCTGTTTGCTGATTCATCGTAGCATTCCTGTTTGGAAAGGCCTGTCTAAATAAACCAGGCAGGCTTAGTGGCTGATGACATCACAGATGGTGAAGAGGAGGTGAAGGGACTGATGGGAAGGAACAGCAGAACAGCAGCCTCTTACAGATGATCCAACACAAAGAGATGTCAATATCTGAAAAAATCTGTGCTGTCCTGACCCTCAGGCATTTTGCCTTGGCTCAGACACTTTGATTAGCCTTTTGACATTTAATTAAGAGCTGCATGAAAGATAGATACAAAGGGTTTACAGTTTGGGCCACAATGTTCTGGAAGTTGGGATGCAAAATTCTGTTAACGTTCCCAATATTCCCAGGTTTTCCAGAAATCCTGGTTGATTATTTCCTGATTCCAGGATTCTTCCAACCAGGTTTTCTGTAAAACCTAGGAATATTGGGAAATTTACCAGAATTTTGGAATGCCATGTACTGTATCTCCTATCTCCCCATGCCTCCTACATCAGATCTTTAGGTCATCCAGTCATGTCCCATCAAAGCCATATGCAGTCAGTGGGAACATGTTTGTCTCTCCGTACTTGCTGTTTGGTGAGAGACCACAATGTCTTTCTCTTCTCCACTCTCTACCTCCCTCTCACCGTCTCTTTCATCAATGGCAGACAGCTCCAAGTCTCAGACTCATGAATAAAGGGCAGTCCTTCAGATGAATGTTTGCGATACTGTTAAAACCCCTTGTCAGGGTGAGGCCATCTATTACAGGCCCAGGGAAGGGCACAGCAGGGGAGAGGGGGAGATAGACAGAGAGAGAGAGAGAGAGAGAGAGAGAGGTGGATCCTGCTTTGGAGGTCAAACTGTAACAACAGGTGTGGGACATTTGAACTGGGATCCACCACCATCATGCCAGAGAAAGACAAGGCAAACCAAACAACCATGAATAATAACATCCTGGTTTCTTTCTTCTCATGAAGGTGCTTTTTGTTGCTTTCTGCCTCATGGTTTCAAGGTTAATGGCCGTGTGCTTGACCTGCATTTGGAATTCCAATGAAAGTCATCACATCTTGATGTGTGTCTTACACACATTGATACTCTGGCACACACACACGCACACACACACACACACACACACACACACACACACACACACACACACACACACACACACACACACACACACACACACACACACACACACACACACACACACACACACACACACACACACACACACACACACACACACACACACACACACACACACAGCAGAGAGAGGACATGCTGGGATCTCTTTTGCAGACAGATGGGAGCTTTCTGGACCATTAACCTGAGCATGGTCCAGTACGCTTTGTCAAGAACACTGCAAAACCTACTGATTCTTCAGGAGGAGAAGAAGCCAAATCCTTATGTTTTGCTTACTTTACAATTCTTGGGAGCGTCTTTCGAGGGAGAGATATCCGGTCTCATTTTGAGTGTTCCTCGTAGAGAGCTTACCATGTCTTTTCCAGCTCCAGTGATAAGTGGAGGATTTAAAAAAGGTGCTTAGACGTGTAACTCATCCAGCAGACAGAAAGAGCACCCTGGCTATCTCTTCAAGTGAGAGTCCATCCATCCATCCCACATAGTAATCTCCTGAAAGTGTAGAGACAATCACATCATGGACCTGTGTCTCTTGATATGACACTACTTGAGTCAGGATGCCTCTTTTGGGGGGCTATTTTGTGCTGCCTAAATCCTGTATGACCCTTCAACCCCCTTGGTTCATCACTGCAGCAAAGAAGTGGAAAGAAGCTCTATGCCTTGGCTCTGGCTTTCTCTCTCCCCTTGCTCTGGCTTTCTCTCTCCCCTTGCCCTGGCTTTCTCTCTCCCCCTGCCCTGGCTTTCTCTCTCCCCTTGCCCTGGCTTTCTCTCTCCCCCTGCCCTGGCTTTCTCTCTCCCCCTGCCCTGGCTTTCTCTCTCCCCCTGCCCTGGCTTTCTCTCTCCCCGTGCCCTGGCTTTCTCTCTCCCCGTGCCCTGGCTTTCTCTCTCCCCCTGCCCTGGCTTTCTCTCTCCCCGTGCCCTGGCTTCCTCTCTCCCCGTGCCCTGGCTTTCTCTCTCCCCCTGCCCTGGCTTTCTCTCTCCCCGTGCCCTGGCTTTCTCTCTCCCCGTGCCCTGGCTTCCTCTCTCCCCGTGCCCTGGCTTTCTCTCTCCCCCTGCCCTGGCTTTCTCTCTCCCCCTGCCCTGGCTTTCTCTCTCCCCGTGCCCTGGCTTTCTCTCTCCCCGTGCCCTGGCTTTCTCTCTCCCCGTGCCCTGGCTTTCTCTCTCCCCCTGCCCTGGCTTTCTCTCTCCCCCTAACCTGGCTCTGGCTTTCTCTCTCCCCTGGTTCATTTACGAGATGGGGGGAGGAAGGGACGGAAGTTGAGAATCTGTCTCTGGGCGCCGAGTGATGTCATGCTGAGATGATTCATGTGTTGTGCAGTTGGAAGGCAGTAGTATTTCATGTGTTGTGTAGTTGGAAGGCAGTAGTATTTCATGCCTTGTTTTGTGGTGGCTGGAAGTAGTGGCATGGAGGAGACTGTACAGTGTGTAATGTTTTCCTCTGTGGTCTGTTTGTTTAGAGCAGACTAGGTCCTCACTCAGTGAGCTTTGCTTGGTGGCTATTGGAGCTAGCCTAGCTATTACCCAGCATTCCTGTCACTTTACGTCCCACCTCTGCGCCTGTCAGTCTCTGGTCTGTTTGAGTCTTGTGATTGGGCTTTAGGAGATGGCAGGTTCCAAGTTGACTGAAGAGAACATGAAGTGCTGACAATCAGTCCACTGAAGCATTATGTAACAAGTTATAGTAGGGATGGCAGGGAGCATAGCGGTTAAGAGTGTTGGGCCTGTAACCGAAAGGTTGCTGGTTTGAATCCCGAGCCGGCAAGGTGGGAAAAAAATCAAGGCAGTTAACACCAAACAACAATTGCTCCCTGGGTGCCGATGACATTGATTAAGGCAGTCCCCCGCACCTCTCTGATTCAGAGGGGTTGGGTTAAATGTGGAAGACGCATTTTGGATAAATGCATTCAGTTGTGCAACTGACTAGGTATCCCCTTTCCCTAATTAATGTAATAGTGTAGAGGTAGTAACAGTGTCCAGGAAGAGGAGCAGTTACCTGAGCAGCACCAACCCAGGTGCTGTGGCTAAAGGTTTTATCCAGATAGCTATCAAGTTGTGCACTCATGCAGTGAAGGGTATGGACATTGCCAATGCAAGAGCAGATCAGGTGTCAGACGATATCCTTGACTGCAAACCAAATTCACAGAGTGAATTTAATTCCTGAATCAACGCTAGAAATTTTACAAAGAAAAATCAACACTGACTAATTTGTTGTGTGAGATGGAGGGTTGGGGTGTCTGTTTGTGGGGGGGTTGGTTTTGTGTGTGTGCGTGAGTGCGTCCTCACAGGATTGAGGAGCTGAGACAAAGCAAATTACTCTTCCTTGTTGTTACATGCAGCTTGCCAGCGACCATGATGGAACAACAACTAGCCATAGAATAATGATGAATGCAGTGAAAAAGGGAAAGGGGAGATAGATGGCTAGCATGCAACATGCTTTACAATACTTAATGATGGTTACGATTGAGAGAACAGCATTTTTCTGGGTCCAGCACTTTTGTCTGTGTTTGTGTGTTACTAAAATGTAGCCCATTCATAGCAAATTAATCACATTTCCCCAGAAATTTGGAAAGGCTTTTTCTCATTGTTAATCTGATTTCCCATTTCGAGGAGACAGAATGGATTTTGATGTAATGCATATTTAAAGTGTATTTTGTCAAATGCTCTCTAGTCTGCAAATGACTATGTTTTACACACGCTCCTATCCAAAGCGATTTACAGGAGCAATTAGGGTTAAGTGTCTTGCTCAAGGGTACATCGACAGAGTTTCCACCTAGTTCCCTCAGGGATTCGAACCAACAACCGTTTAGTTACAGGTCCAATACTTAACCACCAGGCTACCTGACACCCCGTACAACTGCCATGACTGAAAATCAGTTTTTTGATCCAGTGAATATGAATATATGGAGCTCAGGTGGTAGAGCAGGGCACCTGTGATGCCAGGATAGTGGGTTCGATTCCCAGGACTAACCATTTGTAAAATGTTTGTGCGCATGACTGTGATTCATTCTGGATAAACTCGTCTGCAAAATGTCATATTTTATGATCATTCTATACTAAATCCACATCTCCAGTTGTTTAGAAGAACCATATGAATCGCCAGCAGCATACCACCCTGCATACCACTGCAGGCTTGCTTCTGAAGCTAAGCAGGGTTGGTCCTGGTCAGTCCCTGGATGGGAGACCAGATGCTGCTGGAAGTGGTGTTGGAGGGCCAGTAGGAGGCACTCTTTCCTCTGGTCTAAAAAATATCCCAATGCCCCAGGGCAGTGATTGGGGACACTGCCCTGTGTAGGGTGCCGTCTTTCGGATGGGACGTTAAACGGGTGTCCTGACTCTCTGAGGTCATTAAAGACCCCATGGCACTTATCGTAAGAGTAGGGGTGTTAACCCCGGTGTCCTGGCTAAATTCTCAATCTGGCCCTCAAACCATCATGGTCACCTAAAAATCCCCAGTTTACAATTGGCTCATTCATCCCCCTCCTCTCCCCTGTAACTATTCCCCAGGTCGTTGCTGCAAATGAGAACGTGTTCTCAGTCAACTTACCTGGTAAAATAACGGTAAAATAAAAATGAATCCAGAGTCAGCCAACACCCCGAGGGTCTTATACTGTAGTTTCCCTAAATGCTGAGTTTAGGCTAGCACTCAGGGTTATCATCAAGTCCATCTACTCTCAAGGCTAACATCAATGTCTCAGGGGTGTTGGGATAATAACCATCATTTTCTCTGAACTCAATGGTTGGATTCTCTGGTCTGATGAGACCAAGATTGAACTCTTTGACCTTTTAAATAAAGGTTCAAATAAAATAAAATAAAAAATGGCTTCATCCATTCATAAATACAGTCTATGGTAAAACATCTGGCTTCACAGACAATATTAGATTTTAGTTGTGAGGTGTTTGTGTATCGTCCCTGACAGACAAACAGGGGCTTCCTTCTCCATTGTTGCATTGTGATCCGGGAGGTTTGTGTTTGTCTGTATGACATTTTCTGTCAATCACATCTTTAATCAATGTCATTTAGTTTTGGTTTATTCTCCTCAACGAGGGTAGCTAGCCTCGGTAGCTAAGTAATTTCATGTCTCTGATTGCCTTTCATTTGGAAACAAAACTGTTGAGTTTATGAGACACCAACACCTGTGACAGCAGGGCCATTCCCTCTGTGTTGCAGTGCCACACTACAATGACACTGTCATGAGCCTAGGTTAACAACTCCTTAAGTAATCTAGCTCCCCTAGGTAAACAACTCCTTAGGTAACCTAGCTCCCCTAAGTAAACAACTCCTTAGGTAACCTAGTTCCCCTAGGTGAACAACTCCTTAGGTAACCTAGCTCCCCTAGGTAAACAACTCCTTAGGTAACCTAGCTCCCCTAGGTCAACAACTCCTTAGGTAACCTAGCTCCCCTAGGTAAACAACTCCTTAGGTAACCTAGTTCCCCTAGGTAAACAACTCCTTAGGTAACCTAGTTCCCCTAGGTAAACAACTCCTTAGGTAACCTAGTTCCCCTAGGTGAACAACTCCTTAGGTAACCTAGTTCCCCTAGGTGAACAACTCCTTAGGTAACCTAGTTCCCCTAGGTGAACAACTCCTTAGGTAACCTAGTTCCCCTAGGTGAACAACTCCTTAGGTAACCTAGCTCCCCTAGGTAAACAACTCCTTAGGTAACCTAGTTCCCCTAGGTGAACAACTCCTTAGGTAACCTAGTTCCCCTAGGTAAACAACTCCTTAGGTAACCTAGTTCCCCTAGGTGAACAACTCCTTAGGTAACCTAGTTCCCCTAGGTAAACAACTCCTTAGGTAACCTAGTTCCCCTAGGTGAACAACTCCTTAGGTAACCTAGTTCCCCTAGGTAAACAACTCCTTAGGTAACCTAGTTCCCCTAGGTGAACAACTCCTTAGGTAACCTAGTTCCCCTAGGTAAACAACTCCTTAGGTAACCTAGTTCCCCTAGGTAAACAACTCCTTAGGTAACCTAGTTCCCCTAGGTGAACAACTCCTTAGGTAACCTAGTTCCCCTAGGTGAACAACTCCTTAGGTAACCTAGCTCCCCTAGGTAAACAACTCCTTAGGTAACCTAGTTCCCCTAGGTGAACAACTCCTTAGGTAACCTAGTTCCCCTAGGTAAACAACTCCTTAGGTAACCTAGTTCCCCTAGGTAAACAACTCCTTAGGTAACCTAGTTCCCCTAGGTGAACAACTCCTTAGGTAACCTAGCTCCACTAGGTAAACAACTCCTTAGGTAACCTAGCTCCCCTAGGTAAACAACTCCTTAGGTAACCTAGCTCCCCTAGGTGAACAACTCCTTAGGTAACCTAGCTCCCCTAGGTGAACAACTCCTTAGGTAACGTAGCTCCCCTAGGTAAACAACTCCTTAGGTAACCTAGCTCCCCTAGGTGGACAACTCCTTAGGTAACCTAGCTCCCCTAAGTAAACAACTCCTTAGGTAACCTAGCTCCCCTAGGTAAACAACTCCTTAGGTAACCTAGCTCCCTTAGGTAAACAACTCCTTAGGTAACCTAGCTCCCCTAGGTTAACAACTCCTTAAGTAATCTAGCTCCCCTAGGTAAACAACTCCTTAGGTAACCTAGTTCCCCTAGGTAAACAACTCCTTAGGTAACCTAGCTCCCCTAGGTGGACAACTCCATAGGTAACCTAGTTCCCCTAGGTAAACAACTCCTTAGGTAACCTAGCTCCCCTAGGTGGACAACTCCTTAGGTAACCTAGTTCCCCTAGGTAAACAACTCCTTAGGTAACCTAGCTCCCCTAGGTGAACAACTCCTTAGGTAACCTAGCTCCCCTAGGTAAACAACTCCTTAGGTAACCTAGCTCCCCTAGGTGGACAACTCCTTAGGTAACCTAGCTCCCCTAGGTAAACAACTCCTTAGGTAACCTAGCTCCCCTAAGTAAACAACGCCTTAGGTAACCTAGCTCCCCTAGGTAAACAACTCCTTAGGTAACCTAGCTCCCCTAGGTGTACAACTCCTTAGGTAACCTAGCTCCCCTAGGTGGACAACTCCTTAGGTAACCTAGTTCCCCATGGTAAACAACTCCTTAGGTAACCTAGCTCCCCTAGGTGGACAACTCCTTAGGTAACCTAGCTCCCCTAGGTAAACAACTCCTTAGGTAACCTAGCTCCCCTAGGTAAACAACTCCTTAGGTAACCTAGCTCCCCTAGGTAAACAACTCCTTAGGTAACCTAGCTCCCCTAGGTGGACAACTTCTTAGGTAACCTAGCTCCCCTAGGTAAACAACTCCTTAGGTAACCTAGCTCCCCTAAGTAAACAACTCCTTAGGTAACCTAGCTCCCCTAGGTAAACAACTCCTTAGGTAACCTAGTTCCCCTAGGTGAACAACTCCTTAGGTAACCTAGCTCCCCTAGGTGAACAACTCCTTAGGTAACGTAGCTCCCCTAGGTAAACAACTCCTTAGGTAACCTAGCTCCCCTAGGTGGACAACTCCTTAGGTAACCTAGCTCCCCTAAGTAAACAACTCCTTAGGTAACCTAGTTCCCCTAGGTGAACAACTCCTTAGGTAACCTAGCTCCCCTAGTTAAACAACTCCTTAGGTAACCTAGCTCCCCTAGGTGGACAACTCCTTAGGTAACCTAGCTCCCCTAGGTAAACAACTCCTTAGGTAACCTAGCTCCCCTAGGTAAACAACTCCTTAGGTAACCTAGCTCCCCTAAGTAAACAACTCCTTAGGTAACCTAGCTCCCCTAGGTAAACAACTCCTTAGGTAACCTAGCTCCCCTAGGTAAACAACTCCTTAGGTAACCTAGCTCCCCTAGGTAAACAACTCCTTAGGTAACCTATCTCTCATAGGTAAACAACTTGGAACAGTTTCACAGCAGTAACTATTAATTTTATTGTGATTCAAATATTCCATACTGTTTTCATCTCAATGCCCTAAAGCATTTTTACATTTTTATGTAAATTAAACATACCGTTACACTGGTATACCGTTACACCGTGTGTGTGTGTGTGTGTGTGTGTGTGTGTGTGTGTGTGTGTGTGTGTGTGTGTGTGTGTGTGTGTGTGTGTGTGTGTGTGTGTGTGTGTGTGTGTGTGTGTGTGTGTTCAGTCACAGCAGCAGCAGGTATTGGGTTGATGGGATGAGGGACTTATGAGGGGCTGTGGTAGAGGAACACCTGGGGTAGGCTACACGGGAGAGATACAGGGTTGGAGATAACAGTGGCTAGTCACATCTAGGAGGAGGGAAACATTTCCAAGCTGAACTATGTGTTCTATAACTAGTGTGCTCTAAGTCATTTGTAGCCAATGACTTCAGTGACTTGGAGTGATCTCGAGAGGCTAGACCCGTGTCACACAGAAAGAGAGAAACAGAAAGAGAGAGAAACAAAGAAAGAAAGAAAGGGGAAGGTGTGAGGGAGAGAAATAAAGAAAGCGAGAGGGAAATAGAAAGAGATAGATAGATAGATAGAAAGAGAGAGAGAGAGGGAAGGAAGGAGAAAAGACAGGAAGAGATGACAAAATGGTGTTGGGGAGGAGGCACCTAATCGTCTATTGCAGCATGTAATGACAAGCTTACTCCACATCAATCTTTCATTACGAAGAGCTATTTCTGTTCTGCAGGCATCAGCGGCACAGAGACAGACTACTGGTTGACTACTGTAGAAGGAGAGAGGCAGGTATTAAGTGGACAACCAGGTCTGGCCACAAACAAGGGTGAGAAGGATGGATCCCCGATATCGCTACCTACAGTTCACCGTTCTGATGGTAGGCTATAGGAAATTATATCTCTTCCTACTGTACACCGTTCTGATGGTAGGCTATAGGAAATTATATCTCTTCCTACTGTACACCGTTCTGATGGTAGGCTATAGGGGATGATATCTCTACCTACAGTATACTGTTCTGATGGTAGGCTATAGGAGATGATATCTCTACCTACAGTATACTGTTCTGATGGTAGGCTATAGGAGATGATATCTCTACCTACAGTATACTGTTCTGATGGTAGGCTATAGGAGATGATATCTCTACCTACAGTATACTGTTCTGGTGGTAGACTATAGGAGATGATATCTCTACCTACAGTACAGTACACCATTCTGATGGTAAGCTATAGGAGATGATATCTCTACCTACACAGTTCACAGTTCTGGAACTGAATCAAAAACATCAAAGACATGGTTTACAGGTGTTTGATGCCATTCCATTAGCTCTGTTACAGACATTATTATGAGACATTCTCCCCTCAGCAGCATCCACTGCTCTATACTCTATAATGAAATCCTCCAATCATGCATTTCAACTGAGCTTCAAGGCGAAGCCAGTCCACTGATGCAAATTCACCCTTTTCCTGTTATTTTTATGGAATGTGTCCTAAATGGCACCCTATTTCCTAAATAGTCCACTACATATAGGATGCAAACATACTGATAATAAAAGGATATATAATGAACATAATATAGCAAGTTAGATGTGAATGGTTCATTTCAGGCGTGAGCAGAATGTGAAGGTAAGGCGTTCCTGTGAGTGGTGACATAGCAAGGTTTCGCTTCTGGACCTTTTTTCAGTGAAATTCTTCTCAGCCTACTGCTACAGTGAACAATGAAATGTAACCTTTATTTAACTAGGCAAGTCAGTTAAGAACAAATTCTTATTTACAATGACAGCCTACCCCAGCCAAACCTGGAGGACGCTGGGCAAATTGTGCACCGCCCTATGGGACTCCCGATCACGGCCAGATGTGATGCAGCCTGAATTCAAACCAAGGACTGCTGTGACGCCTCTTGCACTGAGATGCAGTGCCTTATAGACTGCTGCGCCACTCGGGAGCTCATACACACATAAACCAGTCACTACATCGGATATGATTGGGGTCTCACATAGATGACACAAGTAGGACAATATTAAAGCATTTAATATGATTTACACAATGTTAATGTACATTTTTGTTACAGATTAATTAGAATGGAATTTCAATGCATATTTTAGTAAAAATGCTTCGGTTTTGTTCAGTGCAGTGGAGAAGTCTTTCCCATTTATGTTTTAAAGTCTGATATACTCTTTAAGTTGCCACCTAACCACACTGTTGTGTTAATGGAGTTGGATAAAATGCTCGGTTTGTTCTCCAAGGAGTGTTGTAGCCCTCTGAAGCTCTCTCTTCTATCAAAGCCACGTTTGCCTGCTATAAGGATGAGTGTAGTCCCTTTGAGTACGCTGCCCCCTCTCTGTCAGATTCATGGTGGCATTATCGTCTCAGTCAAACAACAAGGGTCATGTTGTGTAGACAGGATCCTGTAGTTTGTCTTTATGAAGTTAGATATCTGTTTGTCCTTGGTCACATTCTTGGTAGTGTGGGTTGTGTCTCTGTTTTGGTTGGGGATTGATGTTCAAGAAAGGATGCAGGTTTCATGAACAAGCAAAGCTTTCAAGACAAACTCAAAGACCAAGTTCACAGACTAAGTCAAAGAGTCCCTGATAAGCAAGCGACAGCTCAACTAACACAGAACAAATGAGAGACAGGACAATAAAAAGAGTAGGAGTGGAAGGGAGGGGAAGGGAGCGGAAGTAAAACTCTTAATTACACATCATATCTTTAATGTGTGACTCTTTCAATGGCCTATTTATCAGCTGAAAGACTGAATCAGCAAAAACCTTGAAACTGCCTTAAGTACTTAAGAATGAGAGGTCTGGGCGTTATGCCAAGATAGGGGAGCAGAGGAGAGGCTTTCTGTGTAGACTCCACTCATCTCCTTACTCCTAATAATACTGTGTATAAATATGCTTTGAGTACAGATGAATACCTCTTTAATTTGTCTCTCCGTCTCTCTCTCTCCCCCTCTCTCTACTGCTCTCACTCTCAATCTCAGTGGATGTTTTTCAGTCCTAAGGAGTCCTGAGTAGACTATCACTTTCTCTAGTACAGTCATCCTCTATGCCACGTGTCAAACACAGTCCACAGAGGACCGGGTGTCTGTGGGTTTTGGCTCCACCCTTGCACTTGAAGGTCACTAATTAGAGAGGAACACCCCTCACCTCGTTGTCTGGGTCTTCACTAAAAGGAAAAAACTAAAACCTGCAGACACTCAGCCCTCGAAAGAGTTTGACAACACTGCTGTAGGCTTCTCAATAGAAGACATTCAGATCATTGACTGAAAAGTATTAGGGAAAGGTATAGTGGTGTTACCGGGCAGAATAAAGTATATACCGCTGAAGTAATTGTGCTTAGTTTCTGGTCATTAGGGTGGAGCTAGGATTACACTAACCTATGTTAAAGTAGTGCACTATGTAGGGAATAGGGTGCCATTTGGGACGTAGTCCAAGAACTCCATGATCTTCTCTGAGGGATCTGAGGATGATGGGCTGGACATCAGTGTCTGTCCTTTGATACCCCTCCTGTTCTGCCTTGATTCCCCCAGAGTCTCCCTTGACTCTGTGAAGAGTTCATGTTATTCTTATCAAGCACACAGACAACCCTACTGTAAAACCACTGTACAGACCAGTCACTGTTCTGTCTGGTCGCTGGCCTCAATGGCCTGCCCTGTCTGAGAGATCCCCATTGTGTGCAGTGCGGGGATCATTGGGCAGGGACTGCTTTCCCAGCTGTCTTAAGCATGCAAGGCAAGATAGAGTGAGGGAGGAGTGACGGATCAGTATCCTAGGGGATTACCATGCAGAAGACATCCTGTTGTTGAGCGCTAGAAGGATTTAGAAGCACTTTACTGATAATAATGCCACTCTGAAGCAGAACAGACAGACAGACAGACAGGTAGACAGGCAGACAGACAGACACAGAGGTCGGTAGGCAGATCGTCTGCCTGTCTGTATGTCTGTCTGTCTGACAGAGCAGGCAGACAGACAGAGCAGACAGGCATGCAGACAGAGAAGGAAGATCATTGGAAGCCTAGCAGGACAAGACTTGATGGAAGCAAGAAAAAGTGAGGGAGAAAAGAAAACCTCATCCTGAAAACAGCTTTGTCCTGAAAGTCTGAACTCAGCAGCCACCTGCTCTCTTCTCCTCCTCCAGAACAACTTCTCCTTGCCTTGATATTTAGAGTTTCTCTTTTCCTCCTCACCACTAACATATGCTGCCCTCGTGGAAGGTTGTTTCATCTACAGGCTTCTAAGGGCTCTGGGGATGTTTCTACCCCAGGAGTAACCTATTTAAGGATATGTTTAGAGATCTACATCAGAGGATAGGATTTTTACTATTTATAAAATGTAAGGGGTGGGGGTGGACAGAATTAAAGAGAAGTTTAGACATACTGTATTCTAAGAATTACAGAACTACAAATTGAAGGCCTAATGAAATTTGCAAGAAGGAAAGAGTATTCACTCTAGCCTCTGGATGTCTTGTAAGTGGCTGAAATTGCAGAAAAGAACTTGCACACTTCAACACTTGAACACTTCATGATAAACAGAATTGTATAATTATCAGTGTGGGTTACAGTTCAACCGTTTTATCCTGAATTGAGGCTTGCTTACATATGCCGTGCTCGATTGAAATGTGAGCGAGTGACAATTTGAAACTATGACATCAAACGTGGCATGGCATAAAATGTGTCACGGTCTTACTTACACATGACATGATATCACTTGAATATGGAACATCTAAGGCTTTGTTTTGCACTGACAACCGGATTCTGTTATTTTGCAATACATTTGGCATAAGAGTTCATCTGATGGATCAAAAGACCAATTAGTGAAGAAAAAAAAAATCAGATTTGGGCTTCCTGTTTAACGCAGCCTACATGTTCTAAGGCAAATTATGCCTGATCGCCATTTCTAGTGTTGTCTTGTCCTTTTAACATTATCCAACAGATACTACACATTAACGATTCAGTCAGTCCTGCACATTAACGATTCAGTCAGTCCTGCACATTAACGATTCAGTCAGTCCTGCACATTAACGATTCAGTCAGTCCTGCACATTAACGATTCAGTCAGTCCTGCACATTAACGATTCAGTCAGTCCTGCACATTAACGATTCAGTCAGTCCTGCACATTAACGATTCAGTCAGTCCTACACATTAAAGTTTCAGTCAGTCCTGTACATTAACGATTCAGTCAGTCCTACACAGTAAAGATTCAGTCAGTCCTACACATTAAAGATTCAGTCAGTCCTACACATTAACGATTCAGTCAGTCCTGCACATTAACGATTCAGTCAGTCCTACACATTAACGATTCAGTCAGTCCTGCACATTAACGATTCAGTCAGTCCTGCACATTAACGATTCAGTCAGTCCTGCACATTAAATATTCAGTCAGTCCTATATATTAAATAGTCAGACAGTCTTTCATGTATACATTAAAGAATCAGTCAGTCTTATACATTAAAGATTGAGTCAGTCCTATACATTAAAGATCCAGTCAGTCCTACACATTAAAGAGTCATTCTATCCTATATATTAAAGAGTAAGTCAGGCTTACATGTACACATTAAATAGTCAGTCAATCTTACATGTATATTTCAAAGATTCAATCAGTCCTATATATTAAAGATTCAGTCATTCCTACACATTAAAGATTCAGTCAGTCTTTCATGTATACATTAAAGATTGATTCAATCCCATACATTAAAGATTCAGTCATTCCTACAGATTAAAGATTCAGTCAGTCCTAAACATTAAAGATTCATTCATTCCTAAACATTAAAGATTCAGTCAGTCTATCACATTACAGATTCAGTCAGTCCTACACATTGCAGATTCAGTCAGTCTATCACATTAAAGATTCATTCATTCCTATACATTAATGATTCATTCATTCATATACATTAAAGATTCAGTCAGTCTATCACATTAAAGATTCATTCATTCATATACATTAAAGATTCAGTCAGTCTATCACATTAAAGATTCAGTCACTCCTGCACATTAAAGATTCAGTCAGTCTATCACATTAAAGATTCAGTCTGTCCTACACATTATTGAATCAGTCAGACCTATACATTATAGATTCAGTCAGTCCTATTCTTTGCTTGTTTGAGCTGTTCTTGCCATAATATGGACTTGATATTTTACCAAATAGGGATATCTTCTCTATGCCCCACCTACCTTATTACAACACAATTGATTGGCTCAAATGCCTTAAGACGGAAAGAAATTCCACAAATTGTCTTTTAACAAAGCACACCTGTTAAAACGTATCTAGGGTAGGGGGCAGCATTCGTAATTTTGGATGAAAAGCATGCCCAAATTAAACTGCCTGCTACTCGGGCCCAGATGATATGATATGCATATAACTGGTAGGTTTGGATAGAAATCACTCTAAAGTTTCCAAAACTGTTAAAATAGTGTCCGTGAGTATAAAAGCACTGATTTGGCAGGCCAAAACCTGAGAAAAATCCATTCAGGAAGTAGTTTTTTGGGGGGATTTGTAGTTTCCTATTCAATGCCATTACAGTATCCATTAACTTAGGACTCAAATTGCGGTTCCTATGCCTTCCACTAGATGTCAACAGTCTGTATAAATAGTTTCAGGCTTGTATTCGGAAAAATGAGAGTGTAAGAGCAGTCTGAATAAGTGGACCCTGCCTTGTCACAGAGCTTTTTCATGCGCGAGACCGAGAGAGTGCCTTTCATGTTTACCTTTTATATTGACAACGTCATTGTCCGGTTGAAATATTATTGATTATTCAGGCTAAAAACAACCTGAGGTTTGAATACAAACATTGTTTGACATGTTTCTATGAACTTTACGGATACAATTTCGATTTTTTAATCTGCCTGTTGTGACTGCGTTTGAGCCTGTGGATTACTGAAGAAAACGCGCGAACAAAACTGAGGTTTTTGGATATAAGAGAGACTTTATCGAACAAAAGGAACATTTACTGAGTAAATGAATGTCTTCTGAGCGCAACCATATGAAGATCATCAAAGGTAAGAGATTCATTTCATCTCTATTTCTGACTTGTGTAACTCTTCTACTTGGCTGGTTTCTGTTTGTAATGATTTGTCCGCTGGGCTATGTTCTCAAATAATCGTAAGGTATGCTTTCACCGTAAAGCATTTTTTAAATCTGACACCGTGGTTGGATTCACAAGAAGTTCATCTTTAAACCTATGTAAAATATGTTTTGTTTTATGAATTTTTATAATGAGTATTTCTGTATTTGAATTTGGTGCTCTTCAATCTCACTGGATGTTGGCCAGGTGGGACGCTAGCATCCCACATACCCTAGAGAGGTCTTTGTAGAATCTCAAGTTTAAAATATTTGTTTATACACAAATTTAAACCCTTGTGTAGTCTTAGCATTCTGTATACTCCCCCTTGTCCTAAGTTTAAAAAATGACCCACCTTCACTAAACCCTTAAAATAAAGCAGCTTAATTGAATTTTTAACCCCAAATCTATTTTGCTTGAAGAAACAACCTGTCATTCATCACAAACTTTGTGAATATCTGTGTTTTCCCTCATCACAATGCAGCAGAATGATTGCATTTAATCAATGGACACCATTCATTTTGATATCAGCAGACCTGTTATAATTGTTTTCTTTACTAAAATAGAGGTTTATTATTACTATTATTATTGCTGAAGGTACTGCATGGGTGTAAACACAATTTTTTTTAGCAAGCGATAGCGCTTGTATAGCCTAAGAAAGTAGCAGTAATGTGCAGAAAGTAGATTTGAATGCATGAAGGGAAACAATAACAGTTTTGAACTTTTTTGGCAAAATAGTGATATAATCTTATATACTGTGCAATGACGAATTCAATTACAAAATACTAGCCTTCTCCCATTTTCTTTACCATTGCACCCACCCACAAGGTGTATAAACAACAACAACAAATAAGAATAAAATAAGATAATAGATAGAAAAACATGAAGAAAATTAATCAATCAACTTTAATTAGCACATGTAGGACAGTATGCAAGTGTGTGAGCGTGGACTTTGCAGATGTATTTCTGACATGTGCAGCTCATAGTATTTGTTTTACAGTCCTTCTTTGGGGGGCAGAATTGGCATCTCCTCCACTTGCCTGCCCGAGGTGCAGCCTCAGTGGATCAGGACAAGATTCAGCTTTCACAAGTGCTGCAGAGGCTGTTGTGCAGGGGAGGCACTCCCTTCTTAGAATGTGTGGGGTTACAAGGACCTTTCCCGGCTGCTCCAAGATCACCCTCCTCTTGTTCCGCACATCAGGCATCTAGGTAGGATTGATCTTGTTCCATGTCACGAAGGCATTGTATGAGTACACATCAATGATGTTATGGAAGATGCCACGTTGGTCAACGTGCCATCAATGAGGTACCTGGCCAGCATGGGGGAAATATCACCATATGCGCAGCTATGAGCCACAATGAGCCCCTCCACTGACATGCCACCCTTGGACAATACAACACAGCCTATCTTCTTTTATTTCCTGAACACCTTACATGACAATATGTTTCAGCCAGAGCAGAAAGGGCCAAGGTGATCCTGAGCAGCAAATGTATGTTCTAATTTGGTACAACGTGAGTTTCCATTTGGCTGCTCAGGTCCGGAAATGCTTCCATGACCATCTCAGGTTTTCAATTCTTTACCTCCTACCATAGGAGGCCTGTGATGACATTCCAGTCTGTCAGGGGTGGATGTGTCATGCCAGAAAAATATTTCCCCCTCTGTTTGACCAAGGCCAGAACCTCAGATATGACTGATTTTGTTTGCGCAATGGTGTATTTGTTTTATGACTCATAATTTTGATTTTACTGTATTTTGACAGTTTCTTTATCCGTTCTGTACAATTGATCTAACGTACAGTATAGTAGTACAAATAGGCCTATTTTTCTTCCTTTGCATATGCAAAATATATTTAGTCATGTTGAAATATAAAACTACAGTTTTTGCATTTGTGTTCCTTTCTTGGTTGAGAACAAACAAACAATATACAAATCTTAGTCTTCACACTGAAATAGGTTCTGATAGTAGTGTTTTGAATGTGTCACATTATTGTGAACTCAGTTGTCACTAAGTTAGAGTCATTTGATGTGTGTGTGTGTGTGTGTCTCATTTGTAGGCAGAGTTTCATTCTGAGCAGGGAGTACATGATTTTGATTGCTGTGTTTCATTTTGCAAGATGTCTGTGGGATTAGGGGAAATTGGCTAAATGTTTTGTGTTCAGAGTTTTGAGTAGTTTCAGCAAACGTGTGTTAACCATTGGGAAAAACTGTAAGTAGACAAACACTAATGAAACCCATCTATACGTGCAGCCACCAACATAGTTAACGCTAGAAAACACTTATGACCTTCAAAATTAAGATGCAAAAACAGGGCCTCAAGTCAGAAACTTAAAATGTACCAAAACACTGAAAGGAACCCATCTGTGCAAGCAGCCAAAAAAACGGTTTTACTTTAGCCTGTTGAGGATGGGGGCGCTGTTGTCACTATTTATGCTAATCGTGTAATTTTTGAAACGGCTTCCCACAAAATTCTTGATCGTACAATATGCATATTATTATTATTATTGGATAGAAAACAGTCTATAGTTTCTATAGGAGTTGAAATTTTGTCTCTAAGTGGAACAGAACCCATTCTACAGCAATTTCCCTGACATGGAGTCAGATTTCAGAAATTTTGGCCCCTGATCTGGAGTCAGTTAAAAGGCCGCAGTTATTGCTATGAGTATACGGACACTGCTTACGTCTTCCCCTGGATGCCTTTACGTGATGACGATTTGAATGGGGTCGATTGCGCGTTCACAGGCACTACAAATTAAAAAACCCTGTAGCTAGGAACTCTTTTCTTGCTGCGTAATGCGCCTGGAGGACATCGACCCGCACTTGTTCCAAGCATTAGTGGAGGGAGTAATATTACTCTGGTCATGTTTCTACTCGTTATGGGAGTTAAAAACATCATAAGGTAGTTCATTTAAAGCGTTTTATAGCAATTTATATCCGTTTAGTGCGATTTTGGGACATTTATTTCTGAAACGCTGTGAATTGCTGGGCAGCTTCCAGTTCATCCCGAACGCAGTTGGCATTTCCACATGGCAAGAGGACAGCTTTCCACCAAAAGACGATTAGACCCAAGAAAGGATCCTTTGCCCAAGATACTGATGGAAGAACAGCTCAAAGTAGGACATTTTTATTATGATAAATCGTGTTTCTGTCGAAAAATGTTAGTGGCTTAGGACGCCATGTTTTTTGACGTAGCTTCGCTTGGCGCAAACTGTATTGAAAAGTAAGGATAATTTAAAAAATGTAATTCCGCGATTGTATTAAGAATTAAATTGTCTATCAATCCCTGTCCACCCTATATTTTTTTAGTCACGTTTATGAGTATTTATGTATAAGAGTAGATCACTGTCTAATATGGCGCAAGGACATTTTCTCACCAGCTGGGCTACATTTCACATTGTCTAACCATGATTTTGGTGGCTAAATATAAACATTTTCGATCAAACTCTATATGGATTGTGTAATATGATGTTACAGGAGTGTCATCTGAAGAATTCTGAGAAGGTTAGTGAAAAAATTAATATATTTTGGCGATGTTGACGTTATCGCTCACTTTGGCTAGAATCAATGCTGGGCTGCTATGTGCTATGTGCTATGCTAATATAACGATTTATTGTGTTTTCGCTGTAAGACACTTAGAAAATCTGAAATATTGTCTGTATTCACAGGATCTGTGTCTTTCGATTAGTGTATGCTGTGTATTTTTACGAAATGTTTGATGATTAGTAAGTAGGTAAACACGTTGCTCTATGTAGTTATTCTAGTCCATATGTGACGGTGGGTGCAATTGTAACCTATGCCATCTACCTGAAATATGCACTTTTTTCTAACAAAACCTATCCCATACCATAAATATGTTATCAGACTGTCATCTGATGAGTTTTTTTCTTGGTTAGGGGCTATAAATATCTTAGTTTAGCCGAATTGGTGATAGCTACTGGTGTTGGTGGACAAATAAAAGATGGTGGATTATGCTAATGTGTTTTTAGGTAATAGATGTACATCTTTACATATTGTGTCTTCCCTGTAAAACATTTTAAAAATCGGACATGTTGGCTGGATTCACAAGATCTGTGTCTTTCATTAGCTGTATTGGACTTTAATGTGTGAAAGTTAAATATTTAAAAAATATATATTTTTTGAATTTCGCGGCACTGGTTTTTCAGTGGCGGTGGGGGGGGAGTGCCGCTAGCGGCACCCTCATCCTAGACAGGTTAATTACTTTCGTTCCTCCATTCCCGTGACATTGTGACGGTAATGGGAGTTTAACTCAGTGTGTGTGTGTGTGTGTGTGTGTGTGTGTGTGTGTGTGTGTGTGTGTGTGTGTGTGTGTGTGTGTGTGTGTGTGTGTGTGTGTGTGTGTGTGTGTGTGTGTGTGTGTGTGTGTGTGTGTGTGTGTGTGTGTGTGTGTGTGTGTGTGTGTGTGTGTGTGTGAGAGAGAGAAAGTGAAACAGATGGCTCTACAAAATGGCAATGGTGCCATTTCACACTGCATCCTCCACCTGTAGTGTGACGGGATCACCCTCTGAAGCCTGCAGGGAGGGGGCCGGTAGATCTCTCACTGACAGACAGCCACACAGTAGACGGCGAGACATATACAGACTTAATGCAGGGATATTTTAATGACAACAATAATTGATTGGTTTCATATAGAGATTTTTGCCAGACGCTCAAAGTGCTTTGCATTGTAAGGAGGGAAACTCATCTCATATCATCCATCTAAAATGTGTCTGTTTTAAAGGTTTTAAATCAAACTATAGATGGAAAGAGGGTTGAGTTTCAGAGATACACACATAAGGGAGTCCACTATAGAGTGTGTACAGATTAGGACGTCATCCAGACTTTAATAACGTTTCACAAGAGGCACTATTTTATATATATACAGTACCAGTCAAAAGTTTGGACACACTTACTCATTCCAGGGTTTTTCTTTATTTTTACTATTTTCTACATTGTAGAATAATAGTGAAGACATCAAAACTATGAAATAACACAAATGGAATCATGTAGTAACCAAAAGAGTTATGCAGAAAGAAAAAAAGTTGTAAACAAATTCTTCAAAGTAGCCACCCTTTGCCTTGATGACAGCTTTGCACACTCTTGGCATTCTGTCAACCAGCTTCATGAGGTAGTCTCCTGGAAGGCATTTCAGGTGTGCCTTGGTAAAAGTTAATTTGTAGATTTTCTTTCCTTCTTAATGCATTTGAGCCAAACAGTTGTGTTGTCACAAGGTAGGGGTGGTATACAGAAAATAGACATATTTTGTAAAAGACAAAGTCCATATTATGGCAAGAACAGCTCTAATAAGCAAAGAGAAATGACAGTCCATCATTACTTTAAGACATGAAGGTCAGTCAATGCGTAAAGTTTCAAGAACTTTTAAAGTTTCTTCAAGTGCAGTCTCAAAAACCATCAGGCGCTGTGATGAAGCTGGCTTTCATGAGGACCACCACAGGAATGGAAGACCCGGAGTTACCTCTGCTGCAGAGGATAAGTTCATTAGAGTTACCAGCCTCAGAAACTGCAGCCCAAATAAATGCTTACGAGTTCAAGTAACAGTTACATCTCAACATTAACTGTTCAGAGGAGACTGCGTGAATCAGGCCTTCATGGTCAAATCGCTGCAAAGAACCCACTACTAAAGGACACCAATAAGAAGAAGAGACTTGATTGGACACAAAAACACGAGCAATGGACATCTGTCATTTGTTCTGATGAGTCCAAATTTCAGATTTTTGGTTCCAACCGCCGTGTCTTTGTGAGATGCAGAGTAGGTGAAAGGATGATCTCGGCATGTGTGGTTCCCACCGTGAAGCATAGAGAAGGAGGTGTGATGGTGTGGTGGTTCTTTGCTGATGACCTTGTCAGTGATTTCTTTATTATTCAAGGCACACTTAACCAGCATGGTGCACAGCATTCTGCAGCGATACACCATCCCATCTGGTTTGCGCTTAGTGAGACTATCATTTGTTTTTCAACAGAACAATGAGCCAAAACACACTTCCAGGCTTGACCAAGAAGGAGAGGGATTGAGTGCTGCATCAGATGACCTGGCCTCCACAATCACCCGAACTCAACCCAATGTAGATGTTTTGGGATGAGTTGGACCGCAGAGGGAAGGAAAAGCAGCCAACAAGTGCTCAGCATGTGTGGGAACTCCTTCAAGACTGTTGGAAAGCATTCCAGGTGGCTGGTTGAGAGGATGCCAAGAGTGTGCAAAGCTGTCATCAAGGCAAAAGGTGAAGAATCTAAAATCTAAAATGTTTATAAACATAAAGAAAAAATTAAGCAACACGGATCTTAATCCAGGAGGGGATTGCTGTAACCAAGAAGCTTGATCTTGCCATCTAGCCACTTAGCTAACAAGTTAGCAAACCAAATGCATAGCTGGAGCAATGAACTGGAGATGATTTACTTGTTAAATCTGTAGTTAACTTATAGTTCACTATGAACTGTGGCATAGTGCGCATCCCCGCGAGGCATTTTGCTTTGTTGTTCACTCTCAATGTCTTGAATTGTCATCCATTTTGGAGTCCTACTACGCATGTCATAAAAACGTAATACTTCATTATATTAATCATGTTGTTTACAACATTTATTTTAATGAGGTGAACGATTTCAATGCATGTAACGCTTTGGGGCCCAGAGAGACTCTTTGTAGATCCACGGAGAACACCACTTCAATACAGAGCTGTTATTATGACTCTCCTATGCCCAAGCTGCCCTGTGTCTGCCGGCTCCCCATGAGGGCTGTGTCTGAAAGGGCACAAAACTGCAGGAGCTGTGTGTGGCAACATCGGCTGGTGTCACATGGTCCCTTTGATCTCCCCCTCCGCCATCACGCCAGGCTGCGGGGTTAAAGGCACCATAGTGGTAAAGCATGCTGGTAAATATGGGCTGTGATGTTACTTTCCCACCGGTGCTCCTGACCTTAGTGGGTTTGACGCTGTCAGATGCAACTTGTTGCTAGGGGTTGCTAGGGTACGCTGGCAGCTGTCTTGGGTCGGCTAGGTAACAGCATGGTAATGGGCCCTCTGTGGCATTAGTTCTGGTCCTTCCTGTCTGGATTCTTGAACATTAATAGCACCTGCGTGTGTTCTGGAGTCATTTGATATTTGAGTAATTTAGCAGACGCTCTTATCCAGAGCTGCTATTAGTTAGTACATTCATTTTAATATAGCTAGGTGGGACAACAACATCTCAGTCAAGTCTTCACCTGTGTTCAAATGACAGAATTTAAACCGTTATGGGCAATTTAATGTTTGATTAGAGTACAATATCCATATTAGGTATTTTCAGTAAGTTTTTCCAAAATCTATCCAACTTCTTGTATCTGGAAAACTGAAATGGATGAATCAGTGTGGAATATAAATAAATAATATCCTAATTGTCCCACTGACAACTCACATCTTCCCACTAATTTACATGCCCATACCTGTAAAACATCTGGATGATGATGGACATGGATATGTGTGGGGGCTTTCAACCAAAACCCCAGGATTACCCCTGCATTGTGAGCTTGCTGGCACGTCACATCACTCCCAACCTCTAAAATGAAGTGACACTTGGATCAAACACAATCTCATGTCTCCTTGTCGGCTCTCAGAGTTAACAGGAAAATGAATGGATGACTTACTGAATCTACCGGCCAGAGGTGTTGAGTTACACAGAGAGAGTTGAAGTCTGTTTGAAGCACAACGTCACCCCACATTTGTCCATAACATTAATGGTTTACAGTAAAAGGTTGATGGGTATATCTAATATTGATGGGGTTTCTGGTTTCTTTCCGCCCTTCTTGTGTTTTACGAGACCTTCCCTTCCCTCCCGGAGTGAAATTAGCCACGTCTCTTGGTTGTAGACCCTGACTGTGTCTCAAATGGTACCCTATTCACTATTATAGTGCACTACTTTTAACCAGAGCCCAATGGGGCTTTGTAGGGAATAGGGAGCCATTTGGAAGGCAGACCCTGTTAACCTGCCAACACTTCATCATTAGGTCTAACAGCTCTCTGATCTGCTCAGAACTCCATCATTACCGCCTGACTAGACATGTTACTACTGAGAGGACTGCCATTAAACTGATCAGACACATCACAGTTGAGTCCTAAATGGCACCATATTCCCTAATAGTGCACTACCATAGCACTCTGGTTAAATGTAGATCACTATGTAGGGAATAGTGTGCCATTTAGGATATAGCCCACACCACATCACAGGCAGGCAGCCTGCCAGTCATCTAGAAATGCTGACCGGACAGTAACTAAACGGGATGGCTATGAGACAAGAGCCATTACTATCAAAGTCAAATACGTGGGATATCTTCTTGCTAAATCTGCAGTGTGGTTGATTTTTTTCTGGTTAGATAATGATAATTACAGAAGTAGCAGCACATTGTGAAAGTAGACACTGAGAATGACAGAGCCATCTCATCAAGAGGAAGAACCAGCTGGCGCAGGGCCGATATCAACCACGTTAACATTATACTATATTAAGACATGATATTAACGTCCCTGTCGGTTTGAGAGTCTCTGATGCTATTCATAGATAACTATTAAATGTCCCTCTACCCTGCGAACACAATAGATTCATATAAATACCCACTCATCACTGCTCATAAATAACCAGAAAACTCATCCCTGTCTGGTGGTTGAGAATGGTCCTCCACAGGCCTCTGTCAGTGGATTCCCATGAAAAACATTTGAGGTAGGCCCCTCTGTAACCCAACAGCTAGATACTGCCTGCTATAGTGGCGGCGAGAGATGAGATGAAATCACAACAAGGTGATGACAACGATGGCACTTGTTTCTGAATCTGAGACTTAAGGACCACCTTTCCCCACCATCCCTTCCACGCTTTGGCCACCGTTGACTTGACACTCATCCCAGCCTAACCCTGTCCTCTCTCAGCCTTTCAACTGCCAGTTGCCCCTCCGTCTCTCCAGTCCAGTCGTTGTATTTTCTGTATCTCTCTGTAAAAAAAGCTTGCTAAATCAGAGAAATTAAATTGTCAGTGTAAGTGCTGACTGACCCTGTCTCCAGTTCCACACATGAAAGGAAGGGGGTTGGAGGGTGGTTGTGGGAGCTGATGGAGGGGTACGGAGTAACAGGCAGCATGGACTGCCTACCAGGCCCCTAATCAGTCCATAGGACAGGCCAAGAGGCTGTCATCTCTGGGGGGTCTCAGCCATCCCGTAGCGCCTGGATCTGTCACACACCTGCCCCTGTCTTTTAGAGGCTCTACAAAGCAGGCCTGGGTTCAAATACTATTCGAAACCCTACCAAATACTTGATATGTGCTTAGTTGAGCTTGCCTGCCTTTAATGAACCAATATAAAAGTCCCAGCAGTGCAAACCCTGTCCATCTGGCACCTGACTAGATCAAACGTATTTGAAATATGTCGAGTAGTGTTTAAACCCAGGTCTGCCACAGAGATAGTAGTAGTGTTGGAACCCAGGGCTGCCACAGAGATAGTAGTAGTGTTGGAACCCAGGGCTGCCACAGAGATAGTAGTAGTGTTGGAACCCAGGGCTGCCACAGAGACACAGAGGCAGTAGTAGTGTTGGAACCCAGGGCTGCCACAGAGCCACAGAGACAGTAGTAGTGTTGGAACCCAGGGCTGCCACAGAGCCACAGAGACAGTAGTAGTGTTGGAACCCAGGGCTGCCACAGAGCCACAGAGACAGTAGTAGTGTTGGAACCCAGGGCTGCCACAGAGCCACAGAGACAGTAGTAGTGTTGGAACCCAGGGCTGCCACAGAGCCACAGAGACAGTAGTAGTGTTGGAACCCAGGGCTGCCACAGAGATAGTAGTAGTGTTGGAACCCAGGGCTGCCACAGAGCCACAGAGACAGTAGTCGTGTTGGAACCCAGGGCTGCCACAGAGACACAGAGACAGTAGTAGTGTTGGAACCCAGGGCTGCCACAGAGCCACAGAGATAGTAGTAGTGTTGGAACCCAGGGCTGCCACAGAGACACAGAGACAGTAGTAGTGTTGGAAGCCAGGGCTGCCACAGAGGCAGTAGTAATACTTGAACCCAGGGCTGCCACAGAGCCACAGCGGCATACCAGTTACACTGGATCCCAGCCAATGAGATGAGCTATCAGCCCCTGCTACATCACTCCAATAATAACGCCAGGGTCAGGTTACAACTCAACAGCACCCTACACACTGAAAGACGCACAGAAATACTACACGGGCAGCCGCCCACTGTGGCATCTTGCCGGGGGCGGCACGTGGCGTCCGCACAAAAAAATAGGAATGGTGACAGTTGCGCGATCACTTTTCTATCGCTCATTTGAACGTCACGTCAATGATATCATGTCACCTTGTGGGACAGTGGGTCAGTTAACCTTGGCGGAGTGGGCGCCATGATTCTAGTTTGTGAGCTATGCAGGCTACTGCCTGGGAAGGTGTCCCACTCAGAAGTACGAGATGGGGAGGGGATGGGGTAGGTTGACCTCAGGCCTCCCCACTGGAAGCCCGAGGTAGGGGGAGCGGGAATTTATCAAATAGCGCACCTCTAACTTGTACATTACTAATGCAATTAGTAAAATCAGTCACACTACGAAATGCTACCAAATAAACCACAATTCATTCATAATACTGTGAATATAGAGTTTCACAGACATATTGTTGAATTTTTTTCTGGTTTGTGCAAAACAGTTAAGAATAATATAAAAGAAGTTTGCAGACCATCAAGGTGAATTGGTTTAGTCTTGACTCTTGGTTGACAGTGTTGGGGGATGGGTAATGTAGTCTTGACTCTTGGTTGACAGTGTTGGGGGATGGGTAGTGTAGTCTTGACTCTTGGTTGACGGTGTTGGGGGATGGGTAATGTAGTCTTGACTCTTGGTTGACAGTGTTGGGGTATGGGTAATGTAGTCTTGACTCTTGGTTGACAGTGTTGGGGGATGGGTAATGTAGTCTTGACTCTTGGTTGACAGTGTTGGGGGATGGGTAATGTATTGATGCTCTAGTGCCAAATCAACACAAATGGATAAGAAAAGGTGTAAGCCATCAGGTGCCCAGTTTAGGAAAAAGGAAAGAAGAAGAGGAGAAAAGCGCAAAAGATAAAGGTATGCAGCTACGTCATCTCTTTATGAGAATAATATTATGCATGTAATGAAATAGGCTAGTATAACACTTATGTTTGTTAGCATATGCTGCTATGTTGCTTGCTATGCTATTACACATAGGGCGACAATATTCCGTTTTCTGTCCAACTAGCTTACATAACATAGGATATCATTTCACACAGTTTCATCAAGATAAGGTGTGCAGCCTGCAGCAAAACGCTTACAACCTAACTAGCATTTTATTGATTTGGTTAACTTTCATTGAGGTGACATCATAAAGGATTTCTGTGATTGTATTGACTAGGTCCTGAGCTCAGTAAGGGGAATTTCCATAGGCTGTAGGCTAACTTAAACATCTATATTATGTTGATATTTTGTATCTTTTGTGATACAGTATATTGAGTCTTTTGGGGTGTCTTATGCCTAGAATTAGCCAATGAGGTTGTATGGTTCATTTGGTTCCTATTCTGAAAGTTTGATAAATTGTGCATATTTATTTGTGCAACAAATGTATTTAGGGTGTCAGACTCATACTGTATTTCAATGCAAATTCAGGGGCACTTCTGAAATATTTTGGAGCAGCCTCTGGCACTGGCCAGGATGAGGAGATACCTCCTCAGCCACACAGGCCTCTTCAGAAATTATCTTGGAGCCTCAGGATGAGGAGCCATCCATCTCCTCAGCCACACAGGTGTCTTCACAAAATTTGCCTGAGGATGAGGATGAAGACCCACTTGCTTCCAATTCTCCCCAGCAGGATTCTTCAAGTGTGTCTGCACGCACGTGTACATGTGTGTGTGTGGGTACACACATATGTTTATGTGTGCATCCCTGCATAACATAAACAAAATACATAATTACATAAAAAAAAAAAAACATAAATGCATAACCAGTGTGGTTTGGCCTCATTGGACATGTCTGTCAGTCACACTATGATTCTTGGGGTTGGGTTTGAGGTGATGGGGTATAAATGTCTTGGAGGAGGAAAAGGACAATTACAGACAGACATTCCAAAATAATTAATCCGCCACTCGTCATGTTCTTCCACTCGACGGTTCTTCCAGGCACAACGTTAGGGATTCTGAGGCCGCAGTGAAGGCCAACACAAATGCTGTCCCCACCACCTCTGGTACAGTAGCCTATCATCAGTCATCCATTGTTGGGGCAACTGACCATGGGATAACCTACAATATAAGGGAGAAGTCTACCAAATCTTTGGCATTTGGCATAACTCAGAAGATCATCTCATGACTAGAGAAAAAATAGCTGTCTCATAAGAAAACGCTTTTGCTGTTTGCATAATCCTAGCCTCATATGCCAGGCTTGTATACCTGTTGAAAGAGACTAGCATAAGATCAGAATGATAACCATGACGTTGCTACCTACTACAGATCTTCATGGGTCCAAAAGTTGGACACATTCCGAAATGGACCTGGAACTTTCCCTCACGGACCGAATATGCATATATATATTTTTAAATATAGACACCTGTTCCTAAAAGGACCCAAGGACAACGAGACCCGTTCCTTATAGACCTGATCGGATCCAGACCCGGTCGGATCCAATCCGAGTGAGGGAAACAGCAGAAAAGTCATTTTTTTAAGATACATTATTAACCAGAGCTGATAAAGCGCGAGAGGAGGGAGAGAGGTGCTGCTCTAGAAGGCAGCAGAGGGAGCAGGAAGGAGGGAGGGAGGGAGAGAGCAGACACCGCAAATAACTAAGCTGATTTGCTCTATAGTAGACTAAAAGCTGCCATAGCTAGGTTATTTATAATCAAATACGATTCTGTACTACCTGTCTTGACTGCATCAAACCAGGATAAGCTAGCTAGGCTAAGTGAGGCTGCAGTGTATCATGCACTTTCTCATCCTACATTTACAAATAACAACAACTCCTTTCAGAATATTAAATTGACGTTTTAACATAAACGTACAAATTCTCCAAACCACAAGCTATAATGAAGGCATTTTAATTTCACTGGTAAAATCAGGAAGTTTCGACTTCCTGTGTATTCATCTGCTCATAGTGAACAACAAACTCCGGCAATCATAGCGAATGCAGATACCTCTCGCTATGTAGATGGGGCATGCCCACAAACTTGGATGATGGCGTTGTTGACTTCGAACGACCAACACACAGTAATCTCAGTACTTCACAAGGGAAGATTTTTTTGCTGAACATTTTTGTTTTTCACTAATGTTTGTCATCATGCCTGTGTTAATGTCGGGTCTTGGTCGTTGTAGCCTATCCTTTTTTACTGTTAAGGATCGTACCCTTTTTTTCAATTTTCGCCTAAAATGACATACCCAAATCTTAATGCCTGTAGCTCAGGACCTGAAGCAAGGATATGCATATGATTGATACCATTTGAAAGGAAACACTTTGACGTTTGTGGAAATGGGTAATCAATGTTGGAGAATATAACACATTAGAGCTGGTAAAAGAAAATACAATGAAAAAAACATGCATTTTCAAAAAATTATTATATTATCTTTGAAATGCAAGAGAAAGGCCATCTAATCAATTTAGATTGTTGCCACCAGATGGCAGCAGTATGTGTGCAAAGTTTCAGAGTGATTCAATGAAGCATTACATTGCTACACTATATTTTGTGTCAAGTCTGCCAGGAGTTTTTCAAAATGAGCCGAATTGGTCAATTGATACATTTTCAAGTACATAACTATAGAGAACATACAAAAATGCTATGATAATACTTTTTTTTAGTTTACACACCCAGACATGCCACACATGATGGATAATTAGCTTCCCTACAGAACATACACTAACCTTCACACATCTAGATGGCGGGGTGGGTGTGGGGCCAGAGACAGCAGGGGTTCAAACTGTAGAACCTAGTTCCTACATTTGAATATAAAAATGTATTTTATCAAACAAAACAATGCTACCTTCTATCTCTGGGACCCTCAGGATGACAAATTAGAGCAAGATTGCTGAACGTTAGTACATTATTTACCTTCAGAGGTGAATGTATCAAACCAGTTGCAGTGATAAAAAGCGTTTTTGTTTTTGTGCACTCTCCTCAATCAATAGCATGGACTTTTTTCAATGTATTAGCTACAGTAAATTGGACAGTTTGTTTCAATGTATTAGCTACAGTAAATTGGACAGTTTGTTTCACTGTATTAGCTACAGTAAATTGGACAGTTTGTTTCACTGTATTAGCTACAGTAAATTAGACAGTGCATTTAGAATTCAAGAATTTAAGCGTTCTGCCCGTATAAGACTTGTCTATGTCGTGGAAAGTTGGCTGTTACAATGCCATTCTAGTCACATTGGCGCACGCTAGCAGCTACCGTCCAGTTTAGGGTCAATGATACCGTAGAAATTTACTTTTAATTCTGTCATTATAATTCCATCTTCCATTGATTAGATACCTCCTAACTTTTGCCACACGGAGGCTCTATGACTGTAATCTATTGCCTCAATCTTCTGATTGGCCAACAACAAGCTACAAGCACCATGTTCCACTGTCACGAAAGCAAAAGCAGCAGGATCAATTTTAACATCTCTCTCTCTACTGCAGTAGTCTGTTAAGATCTGTATGGACATTCTGGACAAAGTTCAAATTACACATACCCGAGACCTGTGACAATCAGATCCGACTCAGACCCGTGACATTATTTTGAATTCTGGATCCGGAACCCCTCGGGTGCCAGATCGGGTCTCGGATTTTTGGGTGCAGGTGGATCCATGAAAACATTTACTATCTACTCTCTTTTACATGCCTCCAATGGAAGCAGTGTGATTAAAATAAATGTATGCTCTCCCTGTGCAGTCACCAGTTATTCTGTACAATTAGATTATGAATCTCTCTGCTTTCTCAGTCCATAATCCTGTTGACTTTGGGTGGACCAAGCCAATGAGACACAATCCATGTTATTCTACTATTTCCTCCTTGCTGAAAGGGGAACTCGTTCACAAATTATGAAAATATTTCTTATCTCTGATTTGGCTTCATGCTCCGTTTGGCCATAGTGTATTTGTGTGTGTGTGTGTGTGGCATATACATTCTTAACCTCTGATTACTTTTTAGAAATAAAAACTAGTCCTAAGAAACTTAGTGGAGTTTCAAAACGTTTCTTCTCAGCCAGGGTGTGGTTGTCTTGGCCAAGAGAGACTGCCACAGGATAAAAGCAGTGGACATAATTCATAACAAATGTACAGTCTGTCTCGTAAAATCAGTGAGGCTCTAGATGTATGCCATTATTCTTACCAGACCTACCTCTCGTCATGCATTCATAATCAAATAGTAAAAATCACTTCAAATTAAAAGAGGTATGCAGCTACTGAGAGATATCAGGGTGTGGAAAATGGATGAATGTAACTTCTGGTTTTGGAGTCTAGTCAATCTCAGGGGGTGTTGGAGGTGGTTGTGAAGTAAGGGAAATTTAGACGGCAAAACATTTCAGAGAGGTGAGCGGACCCCAGACCTCACAACCATAAAGGGCAGTGGGTTTTATAACTGATTCAAGTATTTTTAGCAAGATCCTAATTGGTATGTCGAATTTTATGTTCCTTCCTTCTGGCCTTGTCTCTCAGATCGTTCGCTGCTTTATGGTAGTTACATGTGGCACTGATGTTTAGGCCGAGGTATGTATCGTTTTTTGTGTGCTCTAGGGTAATGGTGTCTAGATGGAATTTGTTTTCGTGGTCCTGGCAACTGGACCGGCTATGAAAAGCAAACTGACATTTACTCCTGAGGTGCTGACCTGTTGCACTCTCTACAACCACTGGTATTGTTATTATTTGACCCTGCTGGTCATCTGTGAATGTTTGAACATCTTGGCCATGTACTGTTATAATCTCGACCCGGCACAGCCAGAAGAGGACTGGCTACCCCTCTGAAACTGGTTCCTCTCTAGGTTTCTTTCTAGGTTCTGGCCTTTCTAGGGAGTTATTTCCTAGCCACTGTGCTTCTACACCTGCATTGCTTGCTGTTTGGAGTTTTAGGCTGGGTTTATGTATAGGACTTTGTGACATCGGCTGATGTGTAAAGGGATTAATAAAGAAATTTGATTTTGACAATTTTTGGAACACCATTATTTTTCTCATACTGAGATTCACGGTTAGGGCCCAGGTATGACAGAATCTGTGCAAAATATCTAGGTGCTGCTGTAGGCACTCCTTGATTGGGGACAGATGCAGCAAATCATGAGCAAACAGTAGACATTTGAATTTAGATTCCAGTAGGCTGAGGCTGGGTGCTGCAGACTGTTCTAGTGCCCTCGCCAGTTCGTTGATATATATGTTGAAGAGGATGGAGCTTAAGCTGCATCCCTGTCTCACCCCCCGCACTGTGGAAAGAAATGTGTTTTGTTTTTTGCAATTTTTTTGTACATGGATATTATAATGTTGTACGTTTTTCCCTCAACACCACTTTCCATCAATTTGTATAGCAGATCCTCATGCCATATTGAATCTAAAGCTTTTTTGAAATCAACAAAGCATGAGAAGACATTGCCTTTGTGTTGATGTGTTTGTTTGTCAATCAGGGTGTGCAGGGTGAATACGTGATCTGTCGTGCGGTAATTTGGTAAAAAGACAATTTGACATTCGATCAGTGCATTGTTTTCGCTGAGGAAAGTACGAGTCTGCTGTTATTGATAATGCAGAGGATTTTCCCAAGGTTGTTGTTGATGCATATCCACCAGTTAGTTACTGGGGCCAAATTTGTCTCCACTTTGTGGATTGGGGTGATCAGTCCTTGGTTCCAAATATTGGGGAAGATGCCAGAGCTGAGGATGATGTTAAAGAGATTAGCTCTATAGTGTATAGTGTTGTTTTTGTGTGGTTTAGGCCCGGACCATCACAGTAGGTGCTCACGGCCTGGGCATATGTCCTGCTGTCATGTTGAGGTCCTTGCCACAGGGGTGGGGGGCATGGGGTGGGCAGAAGGGGCATAGCTCTGAAATGGGGGTGCATATAGGGTCTGGCCAGGATTTGCTTGGGGTGTTCTTAGCTGGTTGGGGTGTGGTTGGTGATGCTGTGGTCTGGGTGTAAGTACTATTGGCCTGGGTTCTCTCTGTGCAGGTCCTTCGGGAGGAGGTCTTGCAGGTCTGGGAGGGTGTCTCGCTGGTCTGGGAGGGGTGTCTGTTCTCTGTTGCACCTGTGTGAGCTGCTGGGGCTACAGTTGAGGGTAATGTCCTTCAGGGTCCTGGAAAAAGTTGGGATTGCTGCCTTGTAGAGGTGGACCTGGTTGTAAAGGCTGTTCATGTCCAGGGTGGAGTGGTGGGGCAGGTATACATTAGGTTTTGAGGCACAGACAATATTCTACACAGTTTAGCACAGAAAGTGTGGTAATTAACTACAATGACCATAATCCATTGTACGCCCACTTGTCCAGTCTGTGTGTTTCTTCAAGGCTTGCCATGATAGGTTAGTGCGGGGCAGACACAGAGAGAGAGAAGAGAAGAATGTGTGATGGAGAGCAGCAGAGAGCTGTTGCTTCACGAGGTATTTCTACCTGAAAATATGTGATCTAAGTGATTGATAGTTGGTATTCAGCAATCATAAAAGCATGTGTTACTTACTTTGAAGAACTACTAAAGTAGTGATTTTGTCAGACAGCATACGGTAGGGAGCAGCTCTATAGAGATGAGATGATGACTTGGAATGAAATAATAAAGTAATCAAATAAAACAAATGTAATCTACACAACAACTGTAATGTTTTATTCATGTAGAGTAATGTGAATAAATTATGGTTAATAAGTAAACAGTAATGAGCAGTTAGTAAAATCATGGGGCATTTATTAATTGTTTTATTCTGTGTTGTTACACTATTCAACCCATGTACTGTAATTCATTGTGCATTTAATGTTTAAAGAAAAATCTAAACTGAAATATTAATATAATTATAATCTAAATGAAACAGAACTGACTTCAAAAAGCACTAATCGCTGAGCACTAATTGTCTCCTATAGGTCTACACCTTGCTAATCTCCCACCCCTCCGGCAGAGACATCACAATGAGATGGAAGTCTGCTATCTATTGCATCATTTCAGAGAAATGATGAACTCTTACTGCTTCAATGTGTTTTTAGAGGTCCCAAGACAAACATCATTATGTTGCTTTTTTCTCACCAGCAAGGTCACTTCAGCCACTATGAATGAAACATTCCACAGCAGCTGTTTATCATCCTTTGATTTTACTTGCAATACATTACCAAAGTTTAATTGTGTTAGCCTTGAATTAAAATTCCATAGATTCCAAAAGTATATTAATGAATTAAACATTACCATGAACGACCAAGTATCCTCTTTTCTACAGAAAAGTTATAGGGGAGCCCAGACCATTGCTGAGGAATACAGATGTATTATTTTATTAATTTGAGCAGTTTTACACAGCAGGAAAATAATCCTGCAGCCACGGGAAAGGTGCATTATAATGAATGGACATTTTTCTATGGGTTGATTAATTTTTAGTTAGGGCAAATCAAGTCATTTTAGTGGAAATTACTAACTTTAGAATCCTTTTTAAACCTTGAATACACCCCAAGTTTGCATTTTCTGCCGTGCAGGACATTTTGTGCAACAACAGGGTGATCAAATTAAGATCCTACATCTGTAAGATGTCCATTGAGACATTTGTTCATCATCTTTGGAGGTGATGAAGACTGTTTCTCTTCATTGATCCTCTTCAGAACAAATGGCAGCAGTCTCAGAAGGTTGAACACCACGCTTCACCTGGCCTCATCCATTACTCATGTCTGTCTCTGAGCAGACACACTGGAAATTGAATGGGTTGACATTCCACAGATGGAGACAGAAGACAGAGAGAGAGGACAGAGAAACAGAGTGAGAGAGACAGAGCAAAACAAAAAGTGAAAGAGCGAGAGACAGAGAGAGAGACCTCATGCCAAATGTATGACCATATTAGAGACACGCATTTCCCTCAGATTACACAGATCCACAAAGAATTAGAAAACAAACCCAATTTTGATAAACTCCCATATCTACTGGGTGAAATATCAGTTTTCCATCACAGCAGCACATTTTGTGACCTTTTGCCACAAGAAAAGGGCAACCAGTGAAGAACGAACAACATTGTAAATGCAATCCATATTATGTTTATTTATTTTCCCTTTTGTACTTGAACTATGTGCACATCGTTACAACACTGTCTATAGACATATGCCATGTATTATTTTGGAACTTCTGTGAGTGTAATGTTTACTGTTAATCTTTTATTGTTTATTTCACTTATGTTTATTATCTACTTCAATTGCTTTGGCAATGTTAACATGTGTTTCCCATGCCAATATAGCCCTTAAAATGAATTGAACTGAAATTGAGAAAGAGAGAAAGATGCAGGAGAGAGAGATATGGAGAGGCAGGAGAGAAAGATGCAGGAGAGAGAGAGGCAGGAGAGAAAGATGCAGGAGAGAGAGAGATGGAGAGCCAGGAGATGGAGAGCCAGGAGAGAGAGAGATGGAGAGCCAGGAGAGAGAGAGATGGAGAGGCAGGAGAGAGAGAGATGGAGAGGCAGGAGAGAGAGATGGAGAGGCAGGAGAGAGAGATGGAGATGCAGGAAAGATAGGGAGAGAGAAAGATGGAGATGCAGGAGACAGAGTTGGAGGGGAGAAAGAGAGACAGAGATAGAGAGAAGAAATCATATGCTTTACCATTGAATTGTAGCTGTATATGTTCTAGTGATATCATGATAGTAAATGCAGACCTGGCACTCCCTGACTCTCTTATTAAGCTTTTCAGATTTAATGAAAGAGACAAACTGAATAAAATAATCAAACTTCCATTAAAAATAACACTCAATTATCATATTGACTATTCAGTTAGCTCAAAGGGCATTCGGGGTAACAGAAACCCACGAACATGCAATCTTCGTGGAGTGTTTCTTGCTGATGTGGAATGTGGATTAATTCGAGGTGGCAAAATAGTTATAATAAATGGAAAACAGTAGCAGCGGTAACAAGTATGTCGTTTATGAGAAGTCAATGGGTAGTCTTTAAGGCAAACCGCAGAGCAGCAGAGAGGAGAGAGTGTTCCAGCCTCTCTATTTCTCCGTCTCTGACGGCCTTTCGTCTGTCCCTGTGCTTTTTAATTACAACATACTTCCTACTCTTGTTTAACAAAAGGAGATGTGACTCCTTCTGTGGATAACAATCATCCAATCATCCTCTTCCAATCAGTCAGAGCTGGTTGGAGGTCACTGCTCTGGCAAACCTGTGGCCCCAAATGACACCCCATTCTCTAGTGCCCTACCTTTGACCATAGCGCTCTGGTCAAAAGTAGTGCACTATATAGGGAATAGCAAGACATTTGGGATACACACTGTGTGTCTGGGCCAGTCACTGTCAAAATCCCCATCAGGTATCAGTGGCTTGTAGAGGTCAGGGGTCAACTCAGGTCATGACCCAGGGGTAAATACCCTCATTAGTCCACTGAAGTTCTGCTAAAGCCCAAATAATTCCCAGCTGTGTCGAGGTGTGTGTGTGTGTGTGTGTGTGTGTGTGTGCGCACACGTCCAGAGTAGATTGGCTCGGGAGTAGGAGTGGGGGGGGGGGGGGATCAAGACATCAGCAGGAGTAGTCTGATGGTTCTTTACACCTAATATTAAATGCCTGATATTAAACACCTGATATTGTGTCCACCAGACACTATAGGCAGCCTAAAGCAGACCCTGAAGGTATCTGAAACTATTTCAAATAGTTTTGAACCAAGGTGTGGTCCACAGTCACTAAATATACCCCTGGAGCATTCAGTCTATCCTCCTTCAAGCCTTCACTCTCTCAATCTTCTTTCTCTCAAATGGAAATCTGATTGGATACTTTTTTTGCCCTATTTGTCAAAAGGTCTGTGGAATATTGGGGGGGGGGGGGTAAGAGATGAGACAGAAGAAAGATGAGGTGTCATCAAAACACATCTGTGCCAGTGCAGTGTCCGAAGTGTTGCAGTAATCTATGGGAGCACTTATGTCTGAAATGTAGGCCAGACATTCATCACATACCTGCTACAGTCTGTGGCATCAGAAGACCAGGCAGAAGAATTTCAATGTGACAGTCTTGGGCCATACATCATAATGGACATTCCATCATGGCGTTCCGACGTGGCCAGAGAAGTTGAACAGGAACAGATACCCCATTCCTTCGGAGAATCTTCAGGGTAGAAGACTTCCAAGCGGATCAACCCTGCCTTCTCCCTCTCCAGAGATAAACTTGTAGACATCCACAATGTCTAAGAAAATATGAGGGGGAAGGAAGGCTAAGTTCTCCAAATCGGTGGTCCCCATTTAGAGACTGACCCCATATCTCAAATCAAATCAAAAATCAAGTCAAATGTTATTAGTCACATGCTCCGAATACAATGGGAAATGCTTACTTACGAGCCCCTAACCAACAAGGCAGTTTTAAAAATACGGATAAGAATAAGAAATAAAAGTAACAAGTACTTAAAGGGCAATAGTAAAATAACAATAGCGAGACTATATACAGGTACAGAGTCAATGTGCGGGGGCACCGGTTAGTTGAAGAAATATGTACAGTACATGTAGGTAGAGTTATTAAAGTGACTATGCACAGATGATAACAGAGAGTAGCAGTGGTAGCCATTTGAGTAGATGTTCAGGAGTCTTATGTCTTGGGGGTAGAAGCTGTTTAGAATCTTCTTGGAACTAGACTAGGCGCTCCAGTACCACTTGCCGTGCGGTAGCAGAGAGAACAGTCTATGACTAGGTTGGCTGGAGTCTTTGACAATTTTTAGGGCCTTCCCCTGACACCGCCTGGAATAGAGTTCCTGGATGGCAAAAAGCTTGGCCCCAGTAATGTACTGGGCCGTTCGCACTACCCTCTGTGGTACTTTACGGTCGGAGGCCGAGCAGTTGCCATACCAGGCAGTGATGCAACCAGTCAGGATGCTCTCGATGGTGTAGATGTAAAACCTTTTGAGAATCTGAGGACCCATGCCAAATCTTTTCAGTCTCCTGAGGGGGAAGAGGTTTTGGCGTGCCCTCTTCATGACTGTATTGGTGTGCTTGGACCATGATAGTTTGTTGGTGATGTGGACACCAAGGAACTTGGAGCTTTCAACCTGCTCCACTGCAGCCCCATCAATTTTGAATGGGGGCGTGCTCAGTTCTCTTTTTCCAGTAGTCCATAATCATCTCTTTTGTCTTGATCACATTGAGGGAGATGTTGTTGTCCTGGCATCACACGGCCTAGGGTTTCTGGGATAATGGTGTTGATGTGAGCCATGACCAGCCTTTCAAAGCACTTCATAGCTACAGACGTGAGTGCTACGGGTCAGTAGTCATTTAGGCAGGTTATGTTAGTGTTCTTGGGCACAGGCCCTATTGTGGTCTACTTAAAACATGTCATGTTCCTGGTAATCCATCTGGCCCTGCGGCCTTGTGAATGTTGACCTATTTAAAGGTCTTACTTACATTGGCTGCAGAGAGCGTGATCACACAGTCTTCCGGAACAGCTGGTGCTCTCATGCATGTGTCAGTGTTATTTGCCTCAAAGCGATCATAGAAGTAGATTAGCTCGTCTGGTAGGCTCGCGTCACTGGGCAGCTCTCGGCTGTGCTCCCGTTGTAGTCTCCCGGGTGGCGCAGTGGTCTAGGGCACTGCATCGCAGTGCTAGCTGCGCCATCAGAGTCTCTGGGTTCGCGCCCAGGCTGGGCTGGGTTCGCGCCCAGGCTCTGTTGCAGCCGGCCGCAACCGGGAGGTCCGTGGGGCGACGCATAATTGGCATAGCGTCGTCCGGGTTAGGGAGGGTTTGGCCGGTAGGGATATCCTTGTCTCAGTATGTAAAAAAAAAATGTAATGAAATGTAAAAAATGTATTAAAATGTATGCACTCTACTGTAAGTTGCTCTGGATAAGAGCGTCTGCTAAATGACTAAAATGTAAATGTAAATGTAGTCTGAAATGGTTTGCAAGCCCTGTCACATCCAACAAGCGTCAGAGCCGGTGTAATACGATTTGATATTAGTCCTGTATTGACGGTTTGCCTGTTTGATGGTCCGTTGGAGAGCATAGCAGGATTTCTTTAAAGCTTCCGGGTTAGAGTCCTGCTCCTTGAATGCGGCAGCTCTACCCTTTAGCTCAGTGCGAATGTTGCCTGTAATCCATGGCTTCTGGTTGGGGTATGCACGTATGGTCACTGTGGGGACGACATCATTGATGCACTTATTGATGAAGCCAATGACTGATGTGGTGTACTCCTCAATGCCATCGGAGGAATCATGCAACATTTTCCAGTCTGAGCTAGCAAAACAGTCCTGTAGCTTAGCATCTGCTTCATCTGACCAATTTTTTATTGATCTAGTCACTGGTGTTTCCTGTTTTAATTTTAGCTTGTAAGCCGGAATCAGGAGGATAGAATTATGGTCAGATTTCCCAAAAGGAGGGCAAGGGAGAGCTTTGTATGCGTGTCTGTGTGTGGAGTAAAGATGGTCCAGAATTGTTTGCCCTCTGGTTGCACATTTAACATGCTGATAGAAATGAGGTAAAACAAATTAAAGTTTCTATGAATTCAAGTCCCCACCTACTAGGAGCGCCGCCTCTGGGTGACCGTCTTCTTGTTTGCTTATGGCGGAATACAGCTCATTCAATGCTGTCTTATTGCCAGCCTCAGTCTGTGGTGGTATGTAAAACAGCTATGAAAAATCTAGATGAAAACTCTCTAGGTACATAGTATTGCCTACAGCTTATCATGAGATAGTCTACCTCAGGCGAGCAATAGCTCGAGACTTCCTTAGATATCGTGTACCAGCTGTTATTTCCAAAAATACACAGTCCGTCACCCCTTATCTTACCAGACATCTCTGTTCTATCCTGCTAGTACTGCATATAACCAGCCAGCTGTATGTTGGTAGTGTCGTCGTTCAGGCATGACTCTGTGAAACATAAGATATTACAGTTTTGAATGTCCCGTTGGTAGTTTAATCTTCCGCGATGGTCATCGATTTAATTCTCCAAAGATTGCACGTTTGCTAGCAGACTGGAAGGAAGTGGGTGTTCATTCGATCACCTACAAATTCTTTGAAAGCAGCCCGCAGACTGGCCCCTTTTTCTCTGTCTCTTCACGCAAATCACGGGGATCTGGGCCTGTTCCCGAGAAAGCAGTATATAATTCGCGTCAGGCTCGTCAGACTCGTTAACCTCTAACGAGCCTCTACCCCGGATCCGGGAGCACCCCCCCCCCCCCCCCCCCCCCCCCACACTGATTAGCATCGCTAGCATAGCGTCACAATTAAATAGTAGCATCTAAATATCATTAAATCACAAGTCCAAGACACCTAATAAACGATACAGATCTTGTGAATAAAGCCACCATTTCAGATTTTTTAAATGTTTTACAGGGAAGACACAATATGTAAATCTATTAGCTAAACACGTTAGCAAAAATCACCATTTTTCTTTGTCCACCATTTTCTCTCAACACCAGTAGCTATCACCAATTCGGCTAAACTAAGATATTGATAGCCACTAACCAAGAAAAAACCTCATCAGATGACAGTCTGATAACATATTTATGGTATAGGATAGGTTTTGTTAGAAAAATGTGCATATTTCAGGTATAAATCATAGTTTGCCATTGCAGCCAGCATCACAAATCTCACCAAAGCTCCTAGAATTACTACAGACAGCAACGTGTATTACCAATTTACTCATCATAAAACATTTCTTAAAAATACACAGCACATAGCAATGGACAGACATAGATCTTGTGAATTCAGACAACATTTCAGATTTTCTAAGTGTTTTACGGCGAAAACACAATAAATCGTTATATTAGCATACCACATACGCAAACGTTACCCGAGCACTGATTCTAGCCAAAGAGAGCGATATCATATCATCGCCAAAATATATTAATTTTTTCACTAACCTTCTCAGAATTCTTCAGATGACACTCCTGTAACATCATATTACAACATACATATACAGTTTGTTCGAAAATGTGCATATTTAGCCATAAAAAAAACGTGGTCATACAATGAAAATAGTAGCTAAACAAGCCTGGAAATGTCGGTCGCCATCTTTGAGTGATCTAGTTTAATCAATAGCTTATCATATACTTGACAAAAAAATACAGGGTTGACAGGAATCGAAAGACAAATTAGTTCTTAATGCAATCGCTGATTTTACATTTTTAAATTATCCTTACTTTTCAATACAGGTTGCGCCAAGCGAAGCAATACAAAACAAAATGGCGGCGTAAGCTTTAACATTTTTCGACAGAAACACGATTTATCATCATAAATTGTTCTTACTGTGAGCTGTTCTTCCATCAGAATCTTGGGCAAAGAATCCTTTCTTGGGTCTAATCTTCTTTTGGTCGAAAGATGTCCACTTGTCCATCGAAATGCCCACTAACGTACGACCGGGACCCCGAAATGTGCCCAGCGCGTCAAAGTGCACAACAAAGCAATGCCTCAAAATCGCACTAAAAGGATATAAATTGCTATACAACGGTTCAAATTAACTACCTTATGATGCTGTTAACACCTATAACGGGTAAAAACATGACCGGAGAAACATTACTGGCTACACTAATGCTTGGAAAAAGAGCAGGGCGGTGTCTACCACGCGTCTGGCGCAGCTGGAAAAGAGTTCCTACCTACACATTTTTTTGTTTTATAGTGGCTGTGATTGCGCAATCGATACCATTCAAAGCGTCATCACGTAAAGGCATCCAGGGGAAGACGTAAGCAGTGTCTGTATCCTCATAGCATTCACAGTGGCCTTTAAACTGACTCCAGATCAGGGGCCAAAATGTGTGAAATCTGACTCCATGTCAGGGAAATTGCTGTAGAATGAGTTCTGTTCCACTCAGAGACAAAATTCCAACGGCTATAGAAACTAGAGTGTTTTCTATCCAATAATAGTAATAATATGCATATTGTACGAGCAAGAATTGAGTAGGAAGCCGTTTAATCTGTAATGCAAATTATGCTAATGAGAAAACAGCACCCCCTATAGTCGCAAGAAGTTAAAGGAAAAAAAGGATTCTGGCAGTCCTCGGTGAGTAATCGCAGTCCTGATGTGCAGAATTTATTTTCTGTCATAGGATAAGGTAGCGGCAACATTATGTAAAAAATAGGTAAAAAAAATAAGTTACAAACAACACAAATACTAAAACAAAAAAATACAATTGTTTGGGGACATGTACAATGTCAGCCTTCTTCTCCGGAGCCATTGTTGGAGTTAATTACTGTATGTACAATAGACAGCTATGTTCCAATGCCCAACTGTCTAGACAAGTTGACAACACAGAAAATGAAGGCAGGGGATGTGGGCCAGATAGGCCTTAGAGTTAGAGAACCCCAACAGAACTGCACAACCTAGTTTTATTCAGCCAGGCAAAGACTGGAGAAGCACTTATCTCTGTAAAAGGTACAATATAGTTTTCCACCGGGAGCTGTTTACTGCTGCGCAGAGACTCAGTGGTGCTAATTCAAATCAAGTTGTGTGCCTTTAACTTTTTTTTAAACCTGGGTCTCTGCTGTTTCTGTCTTTCTTGTGGTGAATGTTTTTTCTCCATTAGTCAACATAAAGCTGTCAATAGCTTCTCGCTGACTGAAGGAGCTATTGCATGCAAAATGGCACCCTAGTCCCTACAAAGTGCACTACTTTTGACCAGACCCCTGAGGGGCCCTAATCAAAAGTAGCGCACTATGTAGGCAATAGGGTGTAATTTGGGACGCGGTCCCTGACTGCATCAATGGTGGCTGGGTTCCTTGCTGGTTTCTCTGTGTTACAACAGCAGGCACAGTGGGGTAATGTTTGTTAAGCTGTACTGAGAGGTGAGACGATTTAGAAAGGTTTTGAGGATGGATTCTTGACTGAAAACCACTGGGATCCAATAATGGAAGTATTCATTCTCGAATGAATGACGAATAGCAGGTCTGTAATTGGTCTGGAAATCCTCAAGGGATATGACCCATATGTGTTACAAATGCACCCTATTCCCTTTATAGTGTACAGCCCTGGTCATAAGATGTGCACTGTATAGGGAAAATGGTAGCATTTAAGAAGCAGCCCCAGCAATATATTTTAAACCTGGAATGTGAGTCTATTAAAAACCAGGCCTTTATGGAGTTTTATATTACCTCCAACCTATGTGTGAAGACCATGCTTGCATCTCTAAACACCAGGCCTTTATGGAGTATTATATTACCGCCAACCTATATACAAAAACCATGCTTGTATATTTAAACAGCACAAGAAGTGATCGTATCTGTCTATTCAATAGATTATTTGTAATATTAACTCAACCCCTACGGGATGGTTTAGCTAACGTGCGCTAATGTGATTAGCATGACATTTTAAGTAACAAGAAAATGTCCCAGGACATACACATGTCTTATATGGGCAGAAAGCTTACATTCTTGTTTATCTAACTGCACTGTTCAATTTACAGTAGCTATTACAGTGAAATAATACCATGCTATTGTTGGAAGAGAGTGCATAGTTATGTACTTGAAAATCTATCAACAAACCAATTAGGCACATTTGGGCAGACTTGATACAACATATTGAACAGCAATGCAATGGTTCATTTGATCAGTCTTACACTTTGCATATACGCTGCTGCCATCTAGTGGCCAAAATCTAAATTGCGCTTAAACTGCAATAATACATTGTCAAATCAAATTGTATTTGTCACATGCGCCGAATACAACCGGTGTAGGCCTTAGAGTGAAATTCTTACTTTCACACTCTTAACCAAAAATTAAGTTTTAAGAAAATACCTAAATAAAATAAAAAACAGTAAGATAAGAATAACAAATAATTAAAGAGCAGCAGTAAATAACAACAGCGGGGCTATATACAGGGGGTACTTGTACAGAGTCAATGTCAATGTGCAGGGGCACCGGTGTCAAGGTACTTGAGGTAATATGAACATGTAGGTAGAGTTATTTAAAGTGACTATGCAGAGAGTAGCAGCAGTGTAAAAGGGGTGGGGCAATGCAAACAGTCTGGGTAGCCATTTGATTATCTGTTCAGGAGTCTTATGGCTGAGCAGTAGAAACTATTTAGGAGCCTCTTGGACCTGGACTTGGTGCTCCTTTTACAGGAGTAAAGGTGGTCTAGAATTTTTTTCCCTCTGGTTGCACTTTTAACATGCTGATAGAAATTAGGTAAAACTGATTTAAGTTTCCCTGCATTAAAGTCCCCGGCTACTAGGAATGCCACCTCTGGATGAGAGTTTTCCTCTTTTCTTAAGGCGGTATACAGCTCATTGAGCACAGTTTTAGTGCAAGCATTGGTCTGTGGTGGTATGTAGACGGCTACGAAAAATACAGATTAAAACTCTCTAGGTAGATAGTGTGGTCTACAGCTTATCATGAGATACTCTACCTCAGGTGAGCAAAACCTCAAGACTTCCTTAGATATCGTGCACCAACTGTTGTTTACATATATGCATAGGCCTCCGCCCATGTCTTACCAGAGGCTGCTGTTCTGACCTGCCGATGGAGTGTATAACCCACCAATTGTATGTTCTTAATGTTGTCGTTCAGCCATGACTCGGTGGCTGTTCCGTTGGTAGTATATATGTGCTTTCAGCTCATCACATTTATTTTCCAGGGATTGAACATTAGCTAGCAAGACACTTGTCGCCTGATCCTCACAAGGCACCTGGATCTTTTCCACGAAATCTCAGTTTCCTTCTCCAGTGAATCACGGGATCTGGGATTGGTTGGGTGTCTGTAGTAGTATACCCCTCCCGTCTGACTCATTGAAGAATAACGAAATTGGTATAAACTGAGTTATTTAATAAATGCTTACAAACTCAGAAAACCAACATAAAAAGAAAGAAAGTGGGTAAAAATGGACCTCTCTCCCTTCCAGTGTGTGTTGGGGTATCAGCCGGTTCTGCCTCCTTAGCACAGCCGAACAACGCCTGAACAAGGAGAGGAAATGACCTCGGAAGAAGTCGTGACAGTAACCCCCCCTTGACGCGCGGCTCCAGAGTGCGCCAAAACCAGCCTCGGGGACGCCCCGAAGGGCGAAGCGCAGGGTGATCCGGACGGAGACGGTGGAAATCCCGCAGCATAGAAGGGTCCAACACGTCCTCCTCCGGAACCCAGCATCTCTCCTCCGGACCGTACCCCTCCCAGTCCACGAAGTACTGAATCCAGGATGGATCGAACAGAGTACGCCGGGGCCCCCTCGGTGTGGAGGAACCTCCCGCACTTCAGCTTCCTGGAGCGGCACAGTCACCACCGGCCTGAGGAGAGACACATGGAACGAGGGGTTAATGCGATAATCGGGGGGAAGCTGCATCCTATTACATACCTTGTTCACTCTCCTCAGGACTTTAAATGGCCCCACAAACCGCGGGCCCAGCTTCCGACAGGGTAGGCGGAGGGGCAGGTTTCGGGTCGAGAGCCAGACCCTGTCCCCCGGTGCGAACACCGGGGCCTCACTGCGGTGACGAAGAGTCAATGGAAACACCCTACCAGGAGAGGAAGAGTCAATGAACACACCCTCCCAGGAGAGGAAGAGTCAATGGAAACACCCTCCCAGGAGAGAAAGAGTCAATGGAAACAACCTCCCAGGAGAGAAAGAGTCAATGGAAACAGCTTCCCAGGGGAGCAAGAGTAAATGGACACACCCTCCCAGGAGAGGAAGAGTCAATGGACACACCCTCCCAGGAGAAGAAGAGTCTATGGACACACCCTCCCAGGAGAAGAAGAGTCAATGAACACACCCTCCCAGGAGAAGAAGAGTCTATGGACACACCCTCCCAGGAGAAGAAGAGTCTATGGACACACCCTCCCAGGAGAAGAAGAGTCTATGGACACACCCTCCCAGGAGAGGAAGAGTCTATGGACACACCCTCCCAGGAGAAGAAGAGTCAATGAACACACCCTCCCAGGAGAGGAAGAGTCAATGAACACACCCTAACAGGAGAGGAAAAGTCAATGAACACACCCTCCCAGGAGAGGAAGAGTCAATGAACACACCCTAACAGGAGAGGAAAAGTCAATGAACACACCCTACCAGGAGAGGAAGAGTCAATGGACACACCCTCCCAGGAGAGAAAGAGTCAATGGAAACCCCCTCGCAGGGGAGCAAGAGTCAATGAACACACCCTCCCAGGAGAGCAAGAGTCAATGGAAACCCCCTCGCAGGGGAGCAAGAGTCAATGAACACACCCTACCAGGAGAGGAAGAGTCAATGGAAACCCCCTCGCAGGGGAGCAAGAGTCAATGAACACACCCTCCCAGGAGAGCAAGAGTCAATGGAAACCCCCTCGCAGGGGAGCAAGAGTCAATGAACACACCCTACCAGGAGAGGAAGAGTCAATGGAAACCCCCTCGCAGGGGAGCAAGAGTCAATGAACACACCCTACCAGGAGAGGAAGAGTCAATGGAAACCCCCTCGCAGGGGAGCAAGAGTCAATGAACACACCCTACCAGGGGAGGAAGAGTCAATGGACACACCCTCGCAGGAGAGCAAGAGTCAATGGAAACCCCCTCGCAGGGGAGCAAGAGTCAATGAACACACCCTACCAGGAGAGGAAGAGTCAATGGAAACCCCCTCGCAGGGGAGCAAGAGTCAATGAACACACCCTACCAGGAGAGGAAGAGTCAATGGAAACCCCCTCGCAGGGGAGCAAGAGTCAATGAACACACCCTACCAGGGGAGGAAGAGTCAATGGACACACCCTCGCAGGAGAGGAAGAGTCAATGGACACACCCTCCCAGGAGAGAAAGAGTCAATGAACACACCCTCCCAGGAGAGCAAGAGTAGGGAATCATAGCCAATTAGCTTAAAAAACAACACACGCACACACACACACACATACATACACAGAGATACAACAAACACACACACAGACAGACATGCATATACAACACACACACACACACACACACACACACACACACACACACACACACACACACACACACACACACACACACACACACACACACACACACACACACACACACACACACACACACACACACACCAGTCTGCTATATTAGGGAAAGGATTAAGGCCTCGTTCTGCTCTGGATCCTACCCATCTAACCTGTTTACTAGTCGTTGATACATTGATGTGATGACTGCATGCGTCACAGCAGCCTGACATACCTATGGGAGAAACTGCCCTATATTAGATTAGGGTAGGATCTCTCACAGTGATCTCCTGGCCTGTTATATTAGATTAGGGTAGGATCTCTCACAGTGATCTCCTGGCCTGTTATATTAGATTAGGGTAGGATCTCTCACAGTGATCTCCTGGGCTGTTATATTAGATTAGGGTAGGATCTCTCACAGTGATCTCCTGGGCTGTTATATTAGAGTAGGATAGGATTTGTTTTGTATCTTTCATTGATCAGCATATAGTGACATAACTTTTTCTGTTTCCATGGCACCTGGGATATGTCTCAAATGATGTAGATTAAAAGGATAACAGATTAAAGATTATCCAGACATTTTAAAACATCAGTGGGAGATCTTCTGGTCTCCACAGACATATCCAAATGCAGACATTATGATTTCAAGCTAGTTGAGCTTTTTTCAAAATATACACACGCTCTACGAATCTGATCCTTTAATGCTACCGCGAGAGATGATGGAAAACAACATAAATGCACAGCATGAGCTGACATCACAGCCTAGTTCAAAGGTAACCCCAAATACAGGAAGAATAACCTTACATGCTTTTCTTGTCATCTCAGTACTTCCTGTCGATCGTAGCTAGCTCTTATCATGCTCCCTGTGACGTCTCCAAACACTTCCTGTTGATTGTAGCTATCTCGTACCTCTCTGTGACGTCCCATCTCCAAACACTTCTTGTTGATCGTAGCTAGCTCTTACCTCCCGTCTACAAACACAGGCCTTGTACTTTAACAATGCCACCAAGCCTGCCAAATCAGGGAGATACTCTCTCTTATCCATCCTCCCCCCCTCTAGCTGGGTTGCAGTAATAGCCATGTCACACCCTCATACCTGGGACTGGTTGGGAGAGAAATAAGGAAATGCTAGCCATAGCAGCATCGCAGGGCTGCTTTGTACCCTGTGGGTGTAGTGAGAGCCATGCAGAGAGAGACAGAGAGACAGGGATGTGCCCTGGGCCTTGTTCCACATCGCAGCCATCACCACATTCGGCCTCCCGTCACCAATGCTCTGCTATGTTCTGCTCCCTCACCCCCCTACTCCTCCTGCTCCTCACTGAAACCTCTGTTGCATTTCTGTTATATATCACCTTACTAACTGTTCTGACAAAATGCACTACATGTAAAGAGAAACTTCTGAATTCCGTTGAATCATGCTGTACATTGCTACTCCCCTAAACCCTCTTCCTGAAGCCCAAAGACAACATCTCCTTTCTACCTGTCTGACTGAGCCATCTGTGTGTGTGATGCTTGGCACGTCTGTCTGAGTTTTATGTGTCTCTTTCATAAAGCACCTGCATCTCTCTGCTGGATGACTTACAAGTTCTGCCAAGAGGAGCAGTCCAGATGTGCAGCATGAATAAAACAACAGACATCTTCATCCCTCTCTTTTCAGTATCCTCCGTCTAACAGAATAATCATATTTTTTTATTTATTACATTTTATTTCACCTTTACTTAACCAGGTAAGCTAGTTGAGAATAAGTTCACATTTACAACTGCGACCTGGCCAAGATAAAGCAAAGCAGTGCGACACAAACAACAACACAGAGTTACACATGGAATAAACAAGCGTACAGTCAATAACACAATAGAAAAAAAGAAAGTTTATATACAGTGTGTGCAAAAGGCATGAGGAGGTAAGGCAATAAATAGGCCATAGTAGCGAAGTAATTATAGTTTATCAAATTAACACTGGAGTAATAGATGAGCAGATGATTTGCAAGTAGAAATGTTGGTGTGCAAAATTAGAGAAAAGTAATAAAAAACAATATGGGGATGAGGTAGGTATATCGGGTGGGCTATTTACAGATGGGCTATGTACAGCTGCAGCGATCGGTTAGCTGCTCAGATAGCTGATGCTTAAAGTTAGTGAGGGAAATATAAGTCTCCAGCTTCAGCAATTTTTGCAATTCGTTCCAGTCATTGGCAGCATAGAACTGGAAGGAAAGGCGGCCAAAAGAGGTGTTGGCTTTGGGGACGACCAATGAGATATACCTGCTGGAGCACGTGCTACAGGTGGGTGTTGTTATCGTGACCAGTGAGCTGAGATAAGGCGGGGCTTTACCTAGCATAGACTTATAGACGACCTGGAGCCAGTGGGTCTGGGGACGAATATGTAGCGAGGGCCAGCCGACTATAGCATACAGGACGCAGTGGTGGGTAGTATATGGGGTTTTGGTGACAAAACGGATGGCACTGTGATAAACTGCACACAGTTTGCTGAGTAGAGTATTGGAAGCTATTTTGTAAATGACATCGCCGAAGACGAGGATCGGTAGGATAGTCAGTTTTACAAGGGTATGTTTGTCGGCGTGAGTGAAGGAGGCTTTGTTGCGAATAGGAAGCCGGTTCTAGATTGATTTTTGGATTGGAGATGATTAATATGAGCCTGGAAGGAGAGTTTACAGTCTAGCCAGACACCTAGGTATTTGTAGTTGTCCACATATTCTAAGTCAGAACCGTCCAGAGTAGTGATGCTAGTCGGGCGGGCGGGTGCGGGCAGAGAACGGTTGAAAAGCATGCATTTGGTTTTACTACCGTTTAAGAGCAGTATGAGGCCACGGAAGGAGTGTTATCTAGTGTTAACTATCTCTCTACATATGTCCCTGTCTCTCTCTATGTCTCTTTCTCTATGTATCTGTGTCTCTATGTCTCTGTCTCTGTGTCTCTGTTTCCCAATCTATGTCTCTGTGTCTCTCTCCCTCTGCCTCTCTCTGTCTCTGTGTCTCTCTCCCTCTGTGTCTCTCTCTCTCTCTCTCTCTCTCTCTCTCTCTCTCTCTCTCTCTCTCTCTCTCTCTCTCTCTCTCTCTCTCTCTCTCTCTCTCTCTCTCTCTCTATGTCTCTCTCTCTATGTCTCTATCTCTCTCTCTATGTCTCTATCTCTCTCTATGTCTCTGTCTCTCTCTATGTCTCTGTCTCTCTCTCTCTCTCTCTGTCTCTCTCTCCCTCTTTTTCTCTCTCTGTCTATCTCTCTCTGTCTGTGTCTCTCTCCCTCTATGTCTCTCTCTCACTATGTCTATCTCTCTCTATGTCTCTCTCTCTCCCTCTTTTTTCTCTCTGTGTCTCTCTCTATGTCTCTGTATCTCTCTCTATGCCTCTGTATCTCTCTCTATGTCTCTGTATCTCTCTCTCTATGTCGCTGTATCTCTCTCTCTGTCTCTATATCTCTCTCTCTATGTCTGTCTCTTTCTATGTCTATGTATAGCCTCCCGGGTGGCGCAGTGGTCTAGGGCACTGCATCGCAGTGCTAGCTGCGCCACCAGAGTCTCTGGGTTCGCGCCCAGGCTGGGCTGGGTTCGCGCCCAGGCTCTGTCGCAGCCGGCCGCAACCGGGAGGTCCGTGGGGCGATGCACAATTGGCATAGCGTCGTCCGGGTTAGGGAGGGTTTGGCCGGTAGGGATATCTTTGTCTCAGTATGTAAAATGTAATGTAATGTAATGTAAAATGTATGCACTCTACTGTAAGTCGCTCTGGATAAGATCGTCTGCTTAAATGACTAAAATGTAAATGTAAATGTATCTCTCTCTGTATCTCTCTCTCTTTATGTCTGTCTCTCTCTCTCTCTGTCTCTCCTTTCGCTCTCACTATGTCTGTGTCTCCCTCTTTTTCTCTCTCTGTCTCTCTCTATATGTCTCTGTATCTCTCTCTATGTCTATGTGTCTCTCTCTCTTACTCTCTGTCAATGTTTGATTCAGTTGTCTACAGTGTCTCTGTACTTGTGTCAATGGTTGGATGAACAAGAAGTCAGCTAGCGTATTTGATTATTTTTTTTTTTACTGGAGACTGAAGAGGATGTTTACGACACTGTAGTTACTCTCCTAACAGTAGTAAGCATCATCATGCTCTCTACAGATGCAGTACGACCTCCTCAGAGCGCTGCAACAAAGTTATCAGCACCGCTTTACTTTCTTTGGAAGCTGTAGAGTTACTGGCCTGTGGCTGATGATCTATTGATGATCTATTCCCCAATCCCTACATAGAGCACTACATCTGACCAGATCCCTCTGGGCCCTGGTCAAAAATAATGCACTACATAGGGAATAAGAGGCCATCTGGGACACAATGGTCTGAACCAGATGTGGTAGATGGCAGAGTTCTTCTATTAGCCCTAACCCATAGAGCTCTATAGAAATTGTGGGCATGATGTGTGACATGCTACATTTATTTTCATAGTCTATTCGTGAATCAGTAGGCAGATTTAACTCTCTGACTTAGTGATGGGGCACTATTAGGCCAAACATGGCCCTCTTGGGACGGTTCCCTGGACCTGCACTTTCTAATACAGTCCAGTAAAATACACAATGACATTTTTCAAATGATTGTGTTGTAATAAACGTAAGATTACTCCGGCCTAGTATTCGGTCAGATGCTGGTAAAGTAGCGGAGCTACTGACACGTATATTAGTTCTGTAGTGCCAATAACAAGAGAGGCTTGTCACTAGACACATGTTAAATATTGAACATGGAAGGGTGGACGAGGGTAGGGGTTGGCTTGGGAAATGGCGAGCCACAAAGGAATGATTCATTGATGGATGGAGACAGAGGGGAGAATAAAATTGAAGGGAAAAAAACTGATTGGACGGGAGAGCAAAAGGATGAGTCTCAAATGGCACTCTATTCCCTATTCAGTGCACTACATTTGACCAGAGCCCTATGGTGCAGTATAAAGGGAATAGAGTGCCATTTGGGACACAACCAAGGAGAAAGGTCATTTGGGATGGAGATGGGGTTGGCTCAAGAAAGATGAGGCTCTTGGATTGTTCTTCAGACATTATGAAGAGACAGTGAAACACTCAGTACATGAAGAGACCGTGAAACAGTCAGTACGTGAAGAGACAGTGAAACTGTCAGTACATGAAGAGACAGTGAAACTGTCAGTACGTGAAGAGACCGTGAAACAGTCAGTACGTGAAGAGACCGTGAAACAGTCAGTACGTGAAGAGACCGTGAAACAGTCAGTACGTGAAGAGACCGTGAAACAGTCAGTACGTGAAGAGACCGTGAAACAGTCAGTACGTGAAGAGACCGTGAAACAGTCAGTACGTGAAGAGACCGTGAAACAGTCAGTACGTGAAGAGACAGTGAAACAGTCAGTACGTGAAGAGACAGTGAAACAGTCAGTACGTGAAGAGACAGTGAAACAGTCAGTACGTGAAGAGACAGTGAAACTGTCAGTACGTGAAGAGACAGTGAAACAGTCAGTACGTGAAGAGACAGTGAAACAGTCAGTACGTGAAGAGACAGTGAAACTGTCACTACGTGAAGAGACAGTGAAACAGTCAGTACGTGAAGAGACAGTGAAACTGTCACTACGTGAAGAGACAGTGAAACAGTCAATACGTGAAGAGACAGTGAAACAGTCAGTACGTGAAGAGACAGTGAAACTGTCAGTACGTGAAGAGACAGTGAAACTGTCAGTACGTGAAGAGACAGTGAAACTGTCAGTACGTGAAGAGACAGTGAAACAGTCAGTACGTGAAGAGACAGTGAAACAGTCAGTACGTGAAGAGACAGTGAAACAGTCAGTACGTGAAGAGACAGTGAAACTGTCAGTACGTGAAGAGACAGTGAAACTGTCAGTACGTGAAGAGACAGTGAAACAGTCAGTACGTGAAGAGACAGTGAAACAGTCAGTACGTGAAGAGACAGTGAAACAGTCAGTACGTAAAGAGACAGTGAAACTGTCAGTACGTGAAGAGACAGTGAAACTGTCAGTACGTGAAGAGACAGTGAAACTGTCAGTACGTGAAGAGACAGTGAAACTGTCAGTACGTGAAGAGACAGTGAAACTGTCAGTACGTGTGGAGACAGTGAAACTGTCAGTACGTGTGGAGACAGTGAAACTGTCAGTACGTGAGGAGACAGGGAAACTGTCAGTACGTGTGGAGACAGTGAAACTGTCAGTACGTGAGGAGACAGTGAAACTGTCAGTACGTGAAGATTTAAGATTTAAGTTTCCCTGCATTAAAATCTCCGGCCACTAGGAGCGCCGCCTCTGGAAGAGTGGTTTCCTGTTTGCTTATTTCCTTATACAGCTGTCTGAGTGTGGTCTTAGTGCCAGCATCTGTCTGTGGTAGTAAATAAACAGCCACCAAAAGTAAGGCTGAAAACTCTGGGCAAGTAGTGTGGACTGCAATTTATCACAATATACTCAGGCAGGCAAAATCTAGAGACTTCCTTAGATTTCATGCACCAGCTGTTGTTTACAAATATGCACAGACTGCCCCCTCTCCTCTTGCAGCGTATATCCCGCTAGCTGAATATCTATGTCGTCATTCAGCCACAATTCCATGAAACATAGGATATTTCAGATTTTGATGTCCCGTTGGTAGGATATTCGTGGTCGTACCTCGTCTAGTTTATTGTCCAATGATTGCATGTTGGCGAGTAGTATTGATGGTAAAGGCAGCTTCCCCACTCGCCTTTTCCCGGTTCCTGACCAGGTATCCGGCTCTTTTTCCTCTGTACCTGCGTCGCCTCCTCCTGCAAATAACGGGGATTATGGCCCTGTCGGGTGTTTGGAGAATGTCTTGTGCGTCTTGCTTGTTGAAGAAAAAATCTTTGTCTAATTCGAGTTGAGTGATCGCTGTCCTGATATCCAGAAGCTCTTTTTTCCGTAAGATATGGTTTCAGAAACATTATGTACAAAATAAGCTACAAATAACGCGAAAAAACCCCACATAATAGCACAGTTGGTTGGGCGCCTGTAAAACTGCTGCCATTTCTTCCGGCGCCATATGTCTATACATATATCTGCACATTAAATTCTTCATTGTTAAATCAACAGTAGCTAGGTTTCCATCCAATTGGCAAGAGATTTTTATGCAAATATTCTCAAATCTGGATAAAAACAATGTGCATTTTCCCACCAGAGATGTATTTCCATCAAATTGAAATGTTGCGGATTAAAGGCTGTGCGCCATGATGTACCTGCACAAAAAAATGTACTTTTCAGTTAAATTCCCATGTACTGAATAGAAAAACAAGTTTACAGGTTTCCATCACATTTTCAACTCTACTGATGTTTTTCTCACAACAAATGTTGCGTTATATAGCGAATGTGCCCACTCTGGTATGGCCTCCTTCGCTCTAGCCAACAGCTCGCAGAAACAGTGCAGATAGTCTACTTACCTACATGAAGAGATTATTATGGATAAGAGTAAGATTATTTGTATTTGTCAAACGGCAGCCAGGCATCGATCATCATGTCACCATCATGTCACCTGGTTTACAGGCCACATCAGGCCTGCTAGTCACATCACGGTGGCTTGCAAAGTGATGTGTAATTCCTATTGTAACCCAGCCAGAGTTCAGACATTCAACAGTTGGACTTTTATTCACCCACAACCTGAGACTACCTGCACCATTTAAACTGGGACAAGCATTTCAGTAATGTGTACAATAAATCGAACTAACTGATTGGATAAGTTTTAGAAAAAAAATGATGTTATTTAATTTTGTGTAGCATAAGATCAATCAATGTACTGTGTAGCATAACATCAAAATTACCTGCAGTAGAACATGCTGGGAAATCTGATAATGATGGGCTTGGTTAACACCAACACTGAGGTTCTTTTACACCATCATTTAATTCCTGAATTAAAGCTAGAATTGTTACTGAAAACCAACACTAGGTTACACTGGACAATTTGCTCTGTGTGTGTATGTGTCCTGATGTTGAAATGCCCAAGCATTGAACTAGAAGGTGAATTCTCAGGAAAAATAGTGATGAAAATGGAGGAGAGGGAAAGAGTTCAAGGTCAGGGTGAACAAACCTCTTTCACCCCATTCCTGAATTACAAGAGACACTGTGTTATGACCTGAGAGGCCATTTCTCAGTAAATGCCTGGGAGTCATATGATATAAGGCCTAGGTCCTTGGGGGCCACACCCTGGATGGGGATGTTTGATGAGGATGTTTGATGAGAACAGCCAGCTGTTTTCCGAGATGGGGATGTTTGATGAGAACAGACAGTTGTTTTCTGAGTTTCAAATGGCACTGTACTCCCTATAGTGCTCTATTGGACCTGGTCAAAATTAGTGCACTGAATATGGAAAAGGGTGGTGACATTTGGTTCACCGATGGGCTGTACACTGGACATAGGTCAGGAGGAACAGATACATGGCTAATCCATTCAGCCTGACCAGGTTAAGGGAATGTTACGTTAGGGGTCTGGAATCAGTACAAATATGCGGGTGAGATGGGAATTTTATATAGCATGAAGCAACTTTTGAGTGAGTGAGTGAGTGAGTGAGATTAGTCTGTGCTGACCTAAATGCCAGAACTGGACAAGAACCCGACACCCTCAGCACACAGGGGACAACACCTACCTGGAGGTGACAGCATTCCCTCCCCCATCTTCCACCCTAGACACAACTACGATAACATACTTTAACGAACAAAACGGGTCAAAACTCCTGCAGCTCTGTCGGATGCTGGGTATGTACAAAGTCAATGGTAGGCTTCGAGGGGATTCCTATGGTAGGTACATCTATAGCTCATCTCTTGTCAGTAGTAATCAGACTACTTTATCACTGACCCCAATCCAGAGTCTCTTAGAGCATTCACAGTCAGTCCACTGACACCCCTATCAGATCACAACAAAATCATACTCTACTTGAACAGAGCTATGCTCAGTCATGAGGCATCAAAGCCAAAGGGACTGAATAATATTAAGAAATGCTATAGATGGAAGGAAAATAGTATGGAAATCTACCAAAAACAATTAGGCAACAACAAATGAAATCCCTTCTAGACAATGTCCAGAACAAAAGGTTTTACTGTAATAGTGAAGGTATAAACTTGATAGTAGAAAACCTAAACAGTATATTTGACCTCTCAGCTACCTTATCATATCAAAAGAATTCAATCAGACACCCTAAGAAAATTAACAACAATGACAAATGATTTTATGAAGAATGCAAAAACCTAAGAAAGAAATTGTGAAACCTACCCAACCACAAAGATAGAGACCCAGAAAATCTGAGCCTACGCCTTCACTATGATGAATTACTAAAACAATACAGAAATACACTACGGAAAGAGAAGGAACAGCACGTCAGACATCAGCTCAATGCAATTGAAGAATCCATAGACTCTAACCTCTTCTGGGAATATTGGAAAACTCTAGATAAATAACACGAAGAGTTATCTATCCAAAACGGAGATGTATGGATAAACCACTTCTCCAATCATTTTGGCTCTGTAACAAACAGCAAAAACATATACATGATCAAATACAAATCTTAGAATCAACTATTAAAGACTACCAGAACCCACTGGATTCTCCAATTACATTGAATGAACTACAGGACAAAATTCAAAACCTCCAACCCAAAAAGGCCAGTGGGGTTGATGGTATCCTAAATGAAATGATAAAATATACAGACCACAAATTGCAATTGGCTACACTTAAACTCTTTAACATCATCCTCAGCTCTGACATCTTCCTCAATATTTGGAAGCAAAAACTGATCTCCCCAATCCAAAAAAGTGGAGACAAATTTAACCCCAATAACTACCAGGAGATACGTATGCATCAATAACAAACTTGGGAAAATCCTCTTCATTATCATTAACAGCAGACTCACACATTCCCTCAGCGAAAACAATTTACTGAGCAGATGTCAAATTGTCTTTTTACCAAATTACCGTACATCAGACCACATATTCACCCTGCACACACTAATTGAAAAAACAAACAGAAACAAAGTCTTCTCATGCTTAGTTAATTTCAAAACATATTTTGACTCAATTTGGCATGAGGGTCTGCTATAAAAATTAATGGAAAGCGGTGTTGGGGGAAAAAAGACACTAAAAGACACTCTCTCTTCTCTCAGGATATCTCCAGTGTCTCTTTTCTCTCAGGATATCACCAGTGTCTCTTCTCTCAGGATATCACCAGTGTCTCTTTTCTCTCAGGATATCACCAGTGTCTCTCTTCTCTCAGGATATCACCAGTGTCTCTTTTCTCTCTTCTCTCATGATATCACCAGGTCTCTTTTCTCTCAGGATATCACCAGTGTCTCTTTTCTCTCAGGATATCACCAGTGTCTCTATTCTCTCAGGATATCACCAGTGTCTCTTTTCTCTCAGGATATCACGAGTGTCTCTTTTCTCTCAGGATATCACAAGTGTCTCTTCTCTCTTTTCTCTCAGGATATCACCGGTGTCTCTTCTCTCTTTTCTCTCAAGATATCACCAGTGTCTTCTCTCTCTTCTCTCAGGATATCACCAGTGTCTTCTCTCTCTTCTCTCAGGATATCACCAGTGTCTCTTCTATCTTTTCTCTCAGGATATCACCAGTGGCTCTCTTCTCTCAGGATATCACCAGTGTCTCTTCTCTCTCAGGATATCACCAGTGTCTCTTCTCTCTCTTCTCTCAGGATATCACCAGTGGCTCTTTTCTCTCAGGATATCACCAGTGTCTCTCTTCTCTCTTTTCTCTCAGGATATCACCAGTCTCTCTTCTCTCTTTTCTCTCAGGATATCACCAGTGTCTCTTCTTTCTTTTCTCTCAGGATATCACCAGTGTCTCTTCTTTCTTTTCTCTCAGGATATCACCAGTGTCTTCTCTCTCTTCTCTCAGGATATCACCAGTGTCTCTTTTCTCTCAGGATATCACCAGCGTCTCTTTTCTCTCAGGATATCACCAGCGTCTCTTTTCTCTCAGGATATCACCAGTGTCTCTTTTCTCTCAGGATATCACCAGCGTCTCTTTTCTCTCAGGATATCACCAGTGTCTCTTTTCTCTTTTCTCTCAGGATATCACCAGCGTCTCTTTTCTCTCAGGATATCACCAGTGTCTCTTTTCTCTCAGGATATCACCAGTGTCTCTTTTCTCTCAGGATATCACCAGTGTCTCTTTTCTCTCAGGATATCACCAGCGTCTCTTTTCTCTCAGGATATCACCAGTGTCTCTTTTCTCTTTTCTCTCAGGATATCACCAGTGTCTCTTTTCTCTCAGGATATCACCAGTGTCTCTTTTCTCTCAGGATATCACCAGCGTCTCTTTTCTCTCAGGATATCACCAGTGTCTCTTTTCTCTTTTCTCTCAGGATATCACCAGTGTCTCTTCTCTCTTTTCTCTCAAGATATCACCAGTGTCTTCTCTCTCTTCTCTCAGGATATCACCAGTGTCTTCTCTCTCTTCTCTCAGGATATCACCAGTGTCTCTTCTATCTTTTCTCTCAGGATATCACCAGTGGCTCTCTTCTCTCAGGATATCACCAGTGTCTCTTCTCTCTCAGGATATCACCAGTGTCTCTCTTCTCCCAGGATATCACCAGTGTCTCTTCTCTCTCTTCTCTCAGGATATCACCAGTGGCTCTTTTCTCTCAGGATATCACCAGTGTCTATCTTCTCTCTTTTCTCTCAGGATATCACCAGTGTCTCTTCTTTCTTTTCTCTCAGGATATCACCAGTGTCTTCTCTCTCTTCTCTCAGGATATCACCAGTGTCTCTTTTCTCTCAGGATATCACCAGTGTCTCTTTTCTCTCAGGATATCACCAGCGTCTCTTTTCTCTCAGGATATCACCAGTGTCTCTTTTCTCTTTTCTCTCAGGATATCACCAGTGTCTCTTCTCTCTTTTCTCTCAAGATATCACCAGTGTCTTCTCTCTCTTCTCTCAGGATATCACCAGTGTCTTCTCTCTCTTCTCTCAGGATATCACCAGTGTCTCTTCTATCTTTTCTCTCAGGATATCACCAGTGGCTCTCTTCTCTCAGGATATCACCAGTGTCTCTTCTCTCTCAGGATATCACCAGTGTCTCTCTTCTCCCAGGATATCACCAGTGTCTCTTCTCTCTCTTCTCTCAGGATATCACCAGTGGCTCTTTTCTCTCAGGATATCACCAGTGTCTCTCTTCTCTCTTTTCTCTCAGGATATCACCAGTGTCTCTTCTTTCTTTTCTCTCAGGATATCACCAGTGTCTTCTCTCTCTTCTCTCAGGATATCACCAGTGTCTCTTTTCTCTCAGGATATCACCAGTGTCTCTTTTCTCTCAGGATATCAACAGTGTCTCTTTTCTCTCAGGATATCACCAGCGTCTCTTTTCTCTCAGGATATCACCAGTGTCTCTTTTCTCTTTTCTCTCAGGATATCACCAGTGTCTCTTTTCTCTCAGGATATCACCAGTGTCTCTTTTCTCTCAGGATATCACCAGCGTCTCTTTTCTCTCAGGATATCACCAGTGTCTCTTTTCTCTCAGGATATCACCAGTGTCTCTTTTCTCTCAGGATATCACCAGTGTCTCTTTTCTCTCAGGATATCACCAGTGTCTCTTCTCTCTCTTCTCTCAGGATATCACCAGCGTCTCTTTTCTCTCAGGATATCACCAGTGTCTCTTTTCTCTCAGGATATCACCAGTGTCTCTTTTCTCTTTTCTCTCAGGATATCACGAGTGTCTCTTTTCTCTCAGGATATCACAAGTGTCTCTTCTCTCTTTTCTCTCAGGATATCACCAGTGTCTCTTCTCTCTTTTCTCTCAGGATATCACCAGTGTCTTCTCTCTCTTCTCTCAGGATATCACCAGTGTCTATTTTCTCTCAGGATATCACCAGTGTCTCTCTTCTCTCAGGATATCACCAGTGTCTATTTTCTCTCAGGATATCACCAGTGTCTCTCTTCTCTCAGGATATCACCAGTGTCTATTTTCTCTCAGGATATCACCAGTGTCTCTTTTCTCTCAGGATATCACCAGTGTCTTCTCTCTCTTCTCTCAGGATATCACCAGTGTCTCTTCTCTCTCAGGATATCACCAGTGTCTCTCTTCTCTCAGGATATCACCAGTGTCTCTTCTCTCTCTTCTCTCAGGATATCACCAGTGTCTCTTTTCTCTCAGGATATCACCAGTGTCTCTCTTCTCTCTTTTCTCTCAGGATATCACCAGTGTCTCTTCTTTCTTTTCTCTCAGGATATCACCAGTGTCTCTCTTCTCTCAGGATATCACCAGTGTCTCTTCTCTCTCTTCTCTCAGGATATCACCAGTGTCTCTTTTCTCTCAGGATATCACCAGTGTCTCTTTTCTCTCAGGATATCACCAGTGTCTCTTCTCTCTCAGGATATCACCAGTGTCTCTTTTCTCTCAGGATATCACCAGCGTCTCTTTTCTCTCAGGATATCACCAGCGTCTCTTTTCTCTCAGGATATCACCAGCGTCTCTTTTCTCTCAGGATATCACCAGTGTCTCTTTTCTCTCAGGATATCACCAGTGTCTCTTTTCTCTCAGGATATCACCAGTGTCTCTTCTCTCTCTTCTCTCAGGATATCACCAGCGTCTCTTTTCTCTCAGGATATCACCAGTGTCTCTTTTCTCTCAGGATATCACCAGTGTCTCTTTTCTCTTTTCTCTCAGGATATCACGAGTGTCTCTTTTCTCTCAGGATATCACAAGTGTCTCTTTTCTCTCAGGATATCACAAGTGTCTCTTCTCTCTTTTCTCTCAGGATATCACCAGTGTCTCTTCTCTCTTTTCTCTCAGGATATCACCAGTGTCTTCTCTCTCTTCTCTCAGGATATCACCAGTGTCTATTTTCTCTCAGGATATCACCAGTGTCTCTTTTCTCTCAGGATATCACCAGTGTCTTCTCTCTCTTCTCTCAGGATATCACCAGTGTCTCTTCTCTCTCAGGATATCACCAGTGTCTCTCTTCTCTCAGGATATCACCAGTGTCTCTTCTCTCTCTTCTCTCAGGATATCACCAGTGTCTCTTTTCTCTCAGGATATCACCAGTGTCTCTCTTCTCTCTTTTCTCTCAGGATATCACCAGTGTCTCTTCTTTCTTTTCTCTCAGGATATCACCAGTGTCTCTCTTCTCTCAGGATATCACCAGTGTCTCTTCTCTCTCTTCTCTCAGGATATCACCAGTGTCTCTTTTCTCTCAGGATATCACCAGTGTCTCTTTTCTCTCAGGATATCACCAGTGTCTCTTCTCTCTCAGGATATCACCAGTGTCTCTCTTCTCTCAGGATATCACCAGTGTCTCTTCTCTCTCTTCTCTCAGGATATCACCAGTGTCTCTTTTCTCTCAGGATATCACCAGTGTCTCTCTTCTCTCTTTTCTCTCAGGATATCACCAGTGTCTCTTCTTTCTTTTCTCTCAGGATATCACCAGTGTCTCTCTTCTCTCAGGATATCACCAGTGTCTCTTCTCTCTCTTCTCTCAGGATATCACCAGTGTCTCTTTTCTCTCAGGATATCACCAGTGTCTCTTTTCTCTCAGGATATCACCAGTGTCTCTTCTCTCTCAGGATATCACCAGTGTCTCTCTTCTCTCAGGATATCACCAGTGTCTCTTCTCTCTCTTCTCTCAGGATATCACCAGTGTCTCTTTTCTCTCAGGATATCACCAGTGTCTCTCTTCTCTCTTTTCTCTCAGGATATCACCAGTGTCTCTTCTTTCTTTTCTCTCAGGATATCACCAGTGTCTCTCTTCTCTCAGGATATCACCAGTGTCTCTACTCTCTCTTCTCTCAGGATATCACCAGTGTCTCTTTTCTCTCAGGATATCACCAGTGTCTCTTTTCTCTCAGGATATCACCAGTGTCTCTTTTCTCTCAGGATATCACCAGTGTCTCTTCTCTCTCAGGATATCACCAGTGTCTCTCTTCTCTCAGGATATCACAGTGTCTCTTCTTTCTTTTCTCTCAGGATATCACCAGTGTCTTCTCTCTCTTCTCTCAGGATATCACCAGTGTCTCTTCTTTCTTTTCTCTCAGGATATCACCAGTGTCTTCTCTCTCTTCTCTCAGGATATCACCAGTGTCTCTTTTCTCTCAGGATATCACCAGTGTCTCTTCTCTCTCTTCTCTCAGGATATCACCAGTGTCTTCTCTCTCTTCTCTCAGGATATCACCAGTGGCTCTTTTCTCTCAGGATATCACCAGTGTCTCTCTTCTCTCAGGATATCACCAGTGTCTCTCTTCTCTCAGGATATCACCAGTGTCTCTCTTCTCTCAGGATATCACCAGTGTCTCTTCTCTCTCTTCTCTCAGGATATCACCAGTGTCTCTTTTCTCTCAGGATATCACCAGTGTCTCTTTTCTCTCAGGATATCACCAGTGTCTTCTCTCTCTTCTCTCAGGATATCACCAGTGTCTCTCTTCACTCAGGATATCACCGGTGTCTCTTCTCTCAGGATATCACCAGTGGCTCTTTTCTCTCAGGATATCACCAGTGTCTTTTTTTCTTCTTCTCACAGATATTTTCTATCTCAACCCATCTGGACAGTAGAATGAGAAAGAAACAACTAGACAGTGTTTCTGAAATGTTTTCCCTTTGAAGCAGTAATCTGGGAAATAACACTTCATTTGTCATCCAACAACTGGAAGACTGGCGAAGACATTCCACCCTCATACCATCAGGATGCTTGACTTTCTCCACATTTTGTTGCGATACAGCCTTATTCTAAAATGTGTTATTTGTTTCCTCATCAATCTACACACAATACCCCAATAATGACAAAGCAAAAACAAGGTTTTTAGAAATGTTTGCAAATTTATACAAAATAAAAAACTTAAATATCACATTTACATAAGTATTCAGACCCTTTACTCAGTACTTTGTAGAGCAACTTTGGCAGCGATTACAGCCTTGAGTCTTCTTGGGTTCGAATAGGTTCAAGTCCAGGTTCTGGCTTGGCAACTGAAGGACATTCAGAGACTTATCCCAAAGCCACTCCTGCGTTGTCTTAGCTGTGTGCTTTAATATTGTTGTCATGTTGGAAGGTGAACATTCGCCCCAGTCTGAGGTCCTGGGCGCTCCGGAGCAGGTTTTCATCATGGATTTCTCGATACTTTACTCCGTTCATCTTTCCCTCAATCATGACTAGTCTCCCAGTCCCTGCCACTGGAAATCATCCCCACAGCATGATGCTGCCACCACCCTGCTTCAACATAGGGATGGTGCCAGGTTTCCCCCAGATGTGACGCTTGACATTCAAGCCGAAGAGTTCTAGCTCAGTTTTTTATCAGACCAGAGAATCTTGTTTCTCATGGTCTGAGAGTCCATTAGGTGCCTTTTGGAAAACTCCAAGCGGGCTGTCATGTGCCTTTTACTGAGGAGTGGCTTCCTGGACACTACCATAAACGTCTGACTGGTGGAGTGCTGCAGAGATGGTTGTCATTCTGGAAGGTTCTCCCATCTCTACAGAGGATCTCTGGAGCTCTGTCAGAGTGACCATTGGGTTCTTGGTCACCTTCCTGACCAAGGGCCTTCTGCCCCAATTGTTCAGTTTGGCCGGGCGGCCAACTAAGAAGAGTCTTGGTGGTTCCAAACTTCTTCCATTTAAGAATGATGGAGGCCACTGTGTTCTTGGACCTTCAATGCTGCAGAAATGTTTTGGTAACCTTCCCCAGGTCTGTGTCTTGACACAATCCTGTCTCGGAGCTCTATGGACAATTCTTTCAAACTCATGGCTTGGTTTTTGCTTGGACATGCGCTGTCAACTGTGGGACCTTATAAAGACAGGTGTGTGCCTTTCCAAATCATGTCCAATCAAATGAATTTACCACAAGTGGACTCCAATCAAGTTGTAGAACCATCTCAAGGATGATCAATGGAAACAAGATGCACCTGAGCTCAATTTCGAGTCTCAAGGCAAAGGGTCTGAATAATTATGTAAATATGGTATTTCTGTTTTTATTTGTAATACATTTGCAAACAATGTGTTTTTTCTTTGTCATGATGGGGTATTGAGAGTAGATTGATGATGAAAAAACATATTTCAACCATCTTAGAATAAGGCTGTAACTTAACAAAATGTAGAAAAAGGGAATAGGTCTGAATACTTTCCGAATGCACTTTATATCTAAAATCTAAATTCCTAATTTAACAACCATTACACTGGTCTAGTGCCAAGAACATCATAGTAATACTATATAATATACATGTACTATTCCAAATACATTGTAGAGTTATGGAGCACTCCACTTCAGCACAGAACTCAATATATTTACAGCAGACTGGGACCCAGGTCCAAGGGGTCTCATTAGCTGTCTATCCAAGTGTCCAAGAGCTGCTGAATGTGAAATTAATCCGAAAAGGAGGTGGGTGTTGGTGAGAGGAGGTTCATCTTGTGCTAGTTACGCCAGAAGGAAGAGGAAATACTCATGAACCCCCATTTCTCACATTCTGTTACACACACTCACCGGGACACACATACTCGCAAGGATATACACACACTTGAATGAGAAATATTACGCTGCGAAGTGAGCCAGTATTTACTCTCTAACTATGAGCCTGACAAAACATAACTGTAATTAACTAGAATTATCTTCATATATACAATATATACACTGCTCAAAAAAATAAAGGGAACACTTAAACAACACAATGTAACTCCAAGTCAATCACACTTCTGTGAAATCAAACTGTCCACTTAGGAAGCAACACTGATTGACAATAAATTTCACATGCTGTTGTGCAAATGGAATAGACAAAAGGTGGAAATTATAGGCAATTAGCAAGACACCCCCAAAAAAGGAGTGATTCTGCAGGTGGTGACCACAGACCACTTCTCAGTTCCTATGCTTCCTGGCTGATGTTTTGGTCACTTTTGAATGCTGGCGGTGCTCTCACTCTGGTGGTAGCATGAGACGGAGTCTACAACCCACACAAGTGGCTCAGGTAGTGCAGTTCATCCAGGATGGCACATCAATGCGAGCTGTGGCAAAAAGGTTTGCTATGTCTGTCAGCGTAGTGTCCAGAGCATGGAGGCGCTACCAGGAGACAGGCCAGTACATCAGGAGACGTGGAGGAGGCCGTAGGAGGGCAACAACCCAGCAGCAGGACCGCTACCTCCGCCTTTGTGCAAGGAGGTGCACTTCCAGAGCCCTGCAAAATGACCTCCAGCAGGCCTAAATTGTTTAACTTGGGTCAAACGTTTCGGGTAGCCTTCCTTAATTAAGCTTCCCACAATAAGTTGGGTGAATTTTGGCCCATTCCTCCTGACAGAGCTGGTGTAACTGAGTCAGGTTTTTAGGCCTACTTGCTCGCACACGCTTTTTCAGTTCTGCCAACAAATTTTCTATGGGATTGAGGTCAGGGATTTGTGATGGCCACTCCAATACCTTGACTTTGTTGTCCTTAAGGCATTTTCCCACAACTTTGGAAGTATGCTTGGGGTCATTGTCCATTTGGAAGACCCATTTGCGACCAAGCTTTAACTTCCTGACTGATGTCTCGTGATCTTGCTTCAATATATCCACATAATTTTCTTTCCTCATGATGCCATCTATTTTGTGAAGTGCACCAGTCCCTCCTGTAGCAAAGCACCCCCACAACATGACGCTGAAACACCCGTGGTTCACGGTTGGGATGGTGTTCCTCGGCTTGCAAGCCTCTCCCTTTTTCCTCCAAACATAACAACGGTCATTATGGCCAAACAGTTCTATTTTTGTTAGGAGGATATTTCTCCAAAAAGAACAATCTTTGTCCCCATGTGCAGTTGCAAACCGTAGTCTGGCTTTTTTATGGCAGTTTTGGAGCAGTGCCTTCTATCTTGCTGGTGGCCTTTCAGGTTATGTCGATATAGGACTCATTTTATTGTGGATATAGATACTTTTGTACCTGTTTCCTCCAGCATCTTCACACGGTCCTTTGCTGTTGTTCTGGGATTGATTTACACTTTTTGCACAAAAGTACGTTCCCCTCTAGGAGACAACGCGTCTCCTTCCTGAGCAATATGATGGCTGCGTGGTCCCATGGTGTTTATACTTGTGTGCTATTGTTTGTACAGATGAACGTGGTACCTTCAGGCGTTTTGAAATTGCTCCCAAGGATGAACCAGACTTGTGGAGGGTGACAATTTTTTTCTGAGGTCTTAGCTTATATCTTTTGATTTTGATGTCAAGCAAAGAGGCGCTGAGTTTGAAGGTGGGCCTTGAAATACATCCACAGGTACACCTCCAATTGACTCAAATTATGTCAATTAGTCTAACAGAAGTTTATAAAGCCATGACATTATTTTCTGGAATTTTCAAAGCTGTTTAAAGGCACAATCAACTTAGTGCATGTAAACTTCTGACCTACTGGAATTGTGATACAGTGAATTATAAGTGAAATCTGTCTGTAAAAAATGATTGGAAAAATGACTTGTGTCAAGCACAAAGTAGATGTCCTAACCGACTTGCCAAAACTATAGTTTGTTAGCATGAAATTTGTGGAGTGGTTGAAAAACAAGTTTTAATGACAACCTAAGTGTATGTAAACTTCCGAACTCTATATAAAATCCCCAAAAAGAAACGTCCTCTCACTGTCAACTGCATTTATTTTCAGCAAATTAACATGTGTAAATATTTGTGACCACAACAAGATTCAACAACTGCGAAATAAACTGAACAAGTTCCACAGACATGTGACTAACATAGATTTAATAATCTGTCCCTGAACAAAGGGGGGTACAAATCATAGTAACAGTCAGTATCTGGTGTGGCCACCAGCTGCATTAAGTACTGCTGTGCATCTCCTCCTCATGGACTGCACAAGATTTGCCAGTTCTTGCTGTGAGAGGTTGCCCCACTCATCCACCAAGGCACCTGCAAGTTCCCTGACATTTCTGGGGGGAATGGCCCTAGCCCTCACCCTCCGATCCAACAGGTCCCAGATGTGCTCAATGGGATTGAGATCCGGGCTCTTCGCTAACCATGGCAGAACACTGACATTCCTGTCTTACAGGAAATCACGCACAGAATGAGCAGTATGGCTGTTGGCATTGTCATGCTGGAGGGTCAAGTCAGGATGAGCCTGCAGGAAGGGTACCACATGAGGGAGGAGGATGTCTTCCCTGTAACACACAGCGTTGAGATTTCCTGCAATGACAACAAGCTCAGTGCGAGGATGCTGTGCGACACCGCACCAGACCATGACGGACCCTCCACCTGCAAATCAATCCTGCTCCAGAGTACATGCCTCATGGTAATGCTCATTTCTTCAACAATAAATGCGAAACCCGACCATCATCCCTGGTGAGACAAAACCGTGACTCGTCAGTGAAGAGCACTTTTTGCCAGTCCTATCTGGTCCAGCAATGGTGGGTTTGTGCCCATAGGTGACGTTGTTGCCGGTAATTTCTGGTGAGGACCTTTCTTACACTATTAACATATCCTTCAAATGTTGATATATGGTTGTGTTGTCAACAAAACACAATTCAATATGGCTTTCATAATACAGCAAATAGCCTAAAGTCCCTTTTTCAGGACCCTGTCTTTCAAAGATAATAACATTAAAAATGAATTAACTTCACAGATCTTCTTTGTAAAGGGTTTAAACACTGTTTCCCATGCTTGTTCAATGAACCATGAACAATTAATGAACATGCACCTGTGGAACGGTCGTTAAGACACTAACAGCTTACAGACGGTAGGCAATTAAGGTCCCATTTATGAAAACTTAGGACACTAATCAGGTTTTTCTACTGATTCTGAAAAACACCAAAAGAAAGATGTCCAGGGTCCCTGCTCATCTGTGTGTATGTGCCTTAGGCATGCTGCAAGGAGTCATGAGTACTGCAGATGTGGCCAGGGCAATATATTGCAATGTCCGTACTGTGAGATGCCTAAGACAGCACTACAGGGAGACAGGACGGACAGCTGATCGTCCTCGCAGTGGCAAACCACGTGTAACAACACCTGCACGGGATTGGTACATCCGAACATCACACCTGCAGGACAGGTAGAGGAAGGTAAAAACAACTGCTCGAGTTACACCAGGAACGCACAATCCCTTCATCAGTGCTCAGACTGTCCGCAATAGGCTGAGAGAGGCTGGACTGAGGGCTTGTAGGCCTGTTGTTTGGATAGTTTCATCTGAGCCACTTACTTAGTTTGGTTTTAATTCCAGTTTGTTTACAATTTAATAATTGATATGTTGGATTCACGTCTCCATCTTAACCAAAAAACAAAGTTACAGCATAGGACTAAATCAAACGTTAAATGCACTTTAAATAAAGTTTGATTTAGTCCTAGTCTTTTTAGGGAGGGGGGGTCTCTACTATCCGTATCCATTGTAGTTTTATGTGGGGGGGTCGCTACTGTCCGTCTCTGTAGTTTTAGGGGGGCTTTTCTACTGGCCATCTCCAGTGTAGTTTTAGGTGGGGTCTCTATTGTACAGCTCCAGTGTAGTTGTAGGGTGGGGTCTGTACTGTACATCTATTTCGTTTTAGGTGGGGTCTCTACTGTCCATCTCTAGTGTAGTTTTGGGTGGTGTCTCTTCTGTCCACCTACAGTGTAGTTTTAGGTGGGGTCTCTACTGCCCATCTCTAGTGTAGTTTTGGGTGGTGTCTCTTCTGTCCACCTACAGTGTAGTTTTAGGTGGGGTCTCTACTGTCCATCTCTAGTGTAGTTTTGGGTGTTGTCTCTTCTGTCCACCTACAGTGTAGTTTTAGGTGGGGTCTCTACTGTCCATCTCTAGTGTAGTTTTGGGTGGTGTCTCTTCTGTCCACCTACAGTGTAGTTTTAGGTGGGGTCTCTACTGCCCATCTCTAGTGTAGTTTTGGGTGTTGTCTCTTCTGTCCACCTACAGTGTAGTTTTAGGGGGGTCTCTGCTGTCCATTTCCTGTGTAGTATTTTGGTGGGGGGGAGTCTTAAGGGGAGTCTCTACTGTCCATCTTTACTGTAGAGGGGGTGGAGTCTCGAGAGTCCACCTCCAGTGTAGTTTAGGGTTGTCTCTACTGTCCATATCCACTGATGTTTTTATGTTGGGGGGGTCGTTACTGTCCATCTCTGTAGTTTAAGGTGGGGTCTCTACTATCCATCTCAATCTATTTTTAGGATGTGGTCTCTACTATCCATCTCTAGTGTAGTTTAGGGGGGTCTCTGTTGTCCACTCTGTAGTTTCAGGGGGAGTCTCTACTTTGCATTTCCCATGTATTTTTGGGGGGGAGGTCTCTGCTGTCCACTGTAGTTTTATAGGGTTTCTCTACATTCCACCTCTAGTGTAGTTTTAGGGGGTTCTCCACTTTCCATTTCCAGTCTAGTTTTAAGGGGTGTCTCTACTGTACATCTCTGTAGTTTTAGGGGAGGGTCTCTACTGTCTATCTCTGTAGTTTCATGGGAGACCTCTACTTACCATCTCCGTAGTTTGGGAGATTACTCTACTATCCATCTTCAGTCTATTTTTAGGATATGGTCTCTATTATCCATCTCCAGTGTCGTTTTATAGCGTGTCTCTACTGTCCATTTCCAGTGTAGTTTTAGGGGGGGTGTCTCTACTGTCCATCTCTGCTGTTGATCTCTGTAGTTTTTTGGGGGGTCTCTTCTGTCCATCTCTGTAGTTTTAGGAGGGGGAGGATCTCTACTGTCCATCTCTGCTGTTGATCTCTGTAGTTTTATTAGGGGTCTCTTCTGTCCATCTCTGTAGTTTTAGGAGGGGGGGGGGGGGGGGGGGGGGTCTCTAGTGTCCATCTCCAGTGTAGTTTTAAGGGGTGTCTCTGCTGTACACCTCAGAAGTTTAGGGGTGGTCTGTATTGTCCATAATTTTGTTTTAGGGGGGGTCTCTACTGTCCAACTCTAGTGTAGTTGTGAGGGTTGTCTCTTCTGTCCATCTCCAGTGTAGTTTTAGGGGTTGTCTACTATCCGTCTCTGTATTTATGGTGAAGGGTGTCTCTACTATCCATCTCAATTGTAGTTTTAGGGGGGATCGCTACTGTCCATCTCTGTAGTTTCAGGAGGGCGTCTCTACTGGCCATCTCCAGTGTCGTTTTAGGGGGTGTCTCTACTGTACATATCCAGTTTAGTTTCATGGGGAGTCTCTACTATCCATCTCCAGTCTATTTTTAGGGGTGGTCTCTACTATCGATCGCCAGTGTAGTTTTAGTGGCGGTCTCTACTGTCCACTCTGTAGTTTTATGGTGGTTCTCTACTGTCCATTTCCAGTGTAGTTTTTGGGGGGAGGTCTCTACTGTCCATTTCCAATGTAGTTATATGGGGAGCCTCTACTGTCCATCTCTGTTGTGTAGGTGGGGTCTCTTTTGTACATCTCTAGTGTAGTTTTAGGGAGTGGGTCTGTACTGTCCATCTATTTGGTTTTAGGGGGGTCTCTACTGTCCATCTCCAGTGTAATTTAAGGGGGTGTCTACTGTCTATCTCTGTAGTTATGGTGAAGGGGGGTCTCTAATATCCATCTCTATTGTAGTTTTAAGGGGGGGATCGCTACTGTCTGTCTCTGTAGTTTTATTGGGGTGTCTCTACTGGCCATGTCCAGTGTAGTTTTATGGGGTACGTCTACTGTCCATCTCAAGTGTAGTTTTAGGGGGGGTTCTGCTTTCCATTTCCTTTGTAGTTTTAGGTTAGGTCTCTGCTGTCCACTCTGTAGTTTGATGGGGGTTCTCTACTGTCCATTTCTAGTAGTTTTTTTTAGGCCTCTACTGTCCACCTCCAGTGTAGTTTTAGGGTAGTCTCTACTGTCCATTTCTACTGTCGTTTTTTTTGGGGGGGAGTCTCTAATGTCCATCTCCAGTGTAGTTTTAGGGGAGGTCTCTACTGTCCATCTCTGTAGTTTTAGGGAGGGGGTGTCTCTAACCTGTCTAGGATGAGGGTGCCGCTAGCGGCACTCCCCCCCCACCCCCACTGAAAAACCAGTGCCGCGAAATTCAAAAAATATATATTTTTTAAATATTTAACTTTCACACATTAAAGTCCAATACAGCTAATGAAAGACACAGATCTTGTGAATCCAGCCAACATGTCCGATTTTTAAAATGTTTTACAGGGAAGACACAATATGTAAAGATGTAAATCTATTAGCTAAAAACACATTAGCATAATCCACCATCTTTTATTTGTCCACCAACACCAGTAGCTATCACCAATTCGGCTAAACTAAGATATTTATAGCCCCTAACCAAGAAAAAAACTCATCAGATGACAGTCTGATAACATATTTATGGTATGGGATACGTTTTGTTAGAAAAATGTGCATATTTCAGGTAGCTGGCATAGTTTACAATTGCACCCACCGTCACAAATGGACTAGAATAATTACAATGAGCAACGTGTTTACCTAACTACTAATCATCAAACATTTCGTAAAAATACACAGCATACACTAATCGAAAGACATAGATCCTGTGAATACAGACAATATTTCAGATTTTCTAAGTGTCTTACAGCGAAAACACAATAAATCGTTATATTAGCATAGCACATGTGCAAACATTACCCCAGCATTAATTCTAGCCAAAGTGAGCGATAACGTAAACATCGCCAAAATATATGATTTTTTTCACTAACCTTCTCAGAATTCTTCAGATGACACCCTTGTAACATCACATTACAACATGCATATACAGTTTGTTCGAAAATGTGCATATTTAGCCACCAAAATCATGGTTAGACAATGGAAAAAGTAGCCCAGCTGGTGAGAAAATGTCCGTGCGCCATATTAGACAGTGATCTACTCCTATACATAAATACTCATAAACGTGACTAAAAAATATAGGGTGGACAGCGATTGATAGACAATTTAATTCTTAATACAATCGCGGAATTACATTTTTTTAAATTATCCTTACTTTTCAATACAGTTTGCGCCAAGCGAAGCTACGTCAAAAAACATGGCGTCCTAAGCCACTAACATTTTTCGACAGAAACACGATTTATCATAATAAAAATGTCCTACTTTGAGCTGTTCTTCCATCAGTATCTTGGGCAAAGGATCCTTTCTTGGGTCTAATCGTCTTTTGGTGGAAAGCTGTCCTCTTGCCATGTGGAAATGCCAACTGCGTTCAGCATGAACTGGAAGCGTGCCCAGCGATTCACAGCGTTTCAGAAATAAATGTCCCAAAATCGCACTAAACGGATATAAATTGCTATAAAACGGTTTAAATTAACTACCTTATGATGTTTTTAACTCCTATAACGAGTCTTAACATGACCGGAGAAAGATTACTCCCAACACTAATGCTTGGAACAGGTGCGGGTCGGTGTCCTCCACGCGCATGACGCACCAAGAAATGAGTTGCTAGCTACAGGGTTTTTTAATTTATAGTGCCTGTGAACGCGCAATCGACCCCATTCAAATCGTCATCACGTAAAGGCATCCAGGGGAAGACGTAAGCAGTGTCCGTATACTCATAGCAATAACAGTGGCCTTTTAACTGACTCCAGATCAGGGGCCAACATTTCTGAAATCTGACTCCATGTCAGGGAAATTGCTGTAGAATGGGTTCTGTTCCACTTAGAGACAAAATTTCAACTCCTATAGAAACTATAGACTGTTTTCTATCCAATAATAATAATAATATGCATATTGTACGATCAAGAATTTTGTGGGAAGCCGTTTCAAAAATTACACGATTAGCATAAATAGTGACAACAGCGCCCCCAGCCTTAACAAGCTAATATCCATTTTCATTGTCGTTTTTTGGGGGGGGCTACTGTCTGTCTCTGTAGTTTTAGGGGGTCTTCTCTACTGGCCATCTCCAGTGTAGTTTTAGGGGTGTCTCTACTGTTCCTTTCCAGTTTAGTTTTAGTGGGGGGGGGGGGGGGGGGTCTCTACTGTGCATCTCCAGTATAGCAGTTTTAGGGGGGCTTCTACTGTTCATCTCCAGTGTAGTAGTTTTAGGGGGGCTTCTACTGTTCATCTCCAGTGTAGTTTTAGGGGGGCTTCTACTGTTCATCTCCAGTGTAGTTTTAGGGGGGCTTCTACTGTGCATCTCCAGTGTAGTAGTTTTAGGGGGGCTTCTACTGTGCATCTCCAGTGTAGTTTTAGGGGGGCTTCTACTGTCCATCTTCAGTGTAGTTTTAGTGGGGGGAGTCTCTACTGTCCCTCTCTGTAGTTTTAGTGGAGGGTCTCTTCTGTCCATCTCTGTAGTTTTAGGTGTGGTCTCTACTGTCCATCTCCAGTGTAGTTTTAGGGCAGGGTCTGTACTGTCCATCTATTTAGTTTTTAGGGTGGTCTCTACTGTCCATCTCCAGTGTAGTTTTAGTGGAGGGTCTCTTCTGTGCATCTCTGTAGTTTTGTGTGGGGTCTCTACTGTACATAACCAGTGTAGTTTTAGTGGAGGGGCTCTTCTGTCCATCTCTGTAGTTTTAGGTGGGGTCTATACTGTACATCTCCAGTGTAGTTTTAGGGTGGGGTCTGTACTGTCCATCTGTTTTGTTTTAGAGGGGGTGTCTCGACTGTCCATCTCTCGTGTAGTTTTAAGGGGTGTCTCTTCTGTCCATCTCCAGTGTAGTTTTAGGGGGTGTCTACTGTCCATCTCTGAAGTTGTAGTGGTGGGTGTGCGCTCTACTGTCCAGCTCTACTGTGGTTTTAGAGGGAGTGGGGGTCTCTACTATCCATCTCCAGTTTAGTTTCTGGGGTGCGTCTCTACTGTCCATCTCCAGTGTAGTTTTAGGGGGGCTTCTACTGTCCATCTCCAGTGTAGTTTTAGGGGGGCTTCTACTGTCCATCTCCAGTGTAGTTTTAGGGGGGGTCTCTACTGTCCCTCTCTGTAGTTTTAGGGGGGCTTCTACTGTTCATCTCCAGTGTAGTAGTTTTAGGGGGGCTTCTACTGTGCATCTCCAGTGTAGTAGTTTTAGGGGGGCTTCTACTGTGCATCTCCAGTGTAGTAGTTTTAGGGGAGCTTCTACTGTTCATCTCCAGTGTAGTTTTAGGGGGGCTTCTACTGTTCATCTCCAGTGTAGTAGTTTTAGGGGGGCTTCTACTGTTCATCTCCAGTGTAGTTTTCGGGGAGCTTCTACTGTTCATCTCCAGTGTAGTTTTAGGGGGGCTTCTACTGTTCATCTCCAGTGTAGTTTTAGGGGGGCTTCTACTGTTCATCTCCAGTGTAGTTTTAGGGGGGCTTCTACTGTTCATCTCCAGTGTAGTTTTCGGGGAGCTTCTACTGTCCATCTCCAGTGTAGTTTTAGGGGGGGTCTCTACTGTCCCTCTCTGTAGTTTTATGGGGGTGGGGTTCTCTGCTAAGTCCAGTTGGTGTAAGGGGGATGATCAGGGACTCACACACTGAGAGGAGAGTGTGCATCAGCTATAATGAGGCCTCTACTTCCTGCACAACTGATATCACTGTACTTGTCATAAGTAATACAATATGGTCCTACTGTATACTGTGGTAATGTGTTTGGCTTGACTAGCCATCATGTATGGGCCTATACTGCCTGTGGTAATGTGTTAGGCATGAACAGTAATGGAGGGGCCTATATTGTATGGGGTTATGTGTTAGGCTTGACTATTCATGGAGGGGCCTTTAATGTCTGTGGTAATGCGTTAGTCTTGACTTGTCATGGACAGGCCTATAACGTCTGCGGTAATGTGTTAGGCTGACTTGTCATGGACGGGCCTATAACGTCTGAGGTAATGTGTTAGGCTGACTAGTCATGGAGGGGCCTATGACGTCTGAGGTAATGTGTTAGGCTGACTAGTCATGGATGGGCCTATAACGTCTGAGGTAATGTGTTAGGCTGACTAGTCATGGACGGGCCTATAACGTCTGAGGTAATGTGTTAGGCTGACTAGTCATGGACGGGCCTATAACGTCTGAGGTAATGTGTTAGGCTGACCAGTCATGGAGGGGCGAATAACGTCTGAGGTAATGTGTTAGGCTGACTAGTCATGGAGGGTCCTATAACGTCTGAGGTAATGTGTTAGGCTGACTAGTCATACAGGCGCTTATTGTGTAACTATGGAATTAGCTAAACTAGTGAATGGTGACTGTCCATCTCCATTGAGTGGTGACATTTCCAATGAGTGGTCATGCTGACCTTTCCCATTGTGAACCAGTCACCCAAGAAGGACCCGTAACCCACCTGTTCTATATTGAACCCAACACTGACTCCCCTAAGCCTTTATCACTGTAAATAATTCAAACAGCCCAAACAAACATCTGACAAAGAGTGATGAAGAATGGTTTGCATGAGACCTTTTTCTATAAGAGGGAGAGAGAGAGAAAGAGAGAGATTTAGAAAGAGGAGAGAGAGAAACCTGTGGGCTGCCAAGCGACTCCTCTGGAGCTCATTACGTTTTCATAATGAAAAATGTTTTTTTAATGATGACCTTTTGAGGAAGAAAAAAGAGAAAATACTAAAGAGAAAGCTCAGCATGTCATCTGTTCCAGACTTGATCATTCAGTCAGTCTAACTGTGCTGCTCCCTCTGCTCTGCCAACATTGTGTGTAGAGTAGTGTATTCACCCGCCAACCCCCCACTTTCTGAGGAAGCATCATCCAAGAAGAGCACACACACACACACACACACACAATAACAGAGTGCATGACCCGGTGCCCTACGAAGCTTCATCATAAGCATCAGTACAAAAAAGTATGAAAATGTATGCACTCTACTGTAAGTCGCTCTGGATACTCTTGTGTGTATAAGGTAGTAGTTGTGGAATTGTTAGGTTAGATTACTTGTTGGTTATTACTGCATTGTCGGAACTAGAAGCACAAGCATTTCGCTACACTCGCATTAACATCTGCTAACCATGTGTATGTGACAAATAAAATTTGATTTGATTTTGATTTGATGATTTTCCTATCTCTTCTCCTCATATTTCCTCTCCTCCCCTCTCCTACTATCTCCTCTTCTCTATTCTTCTCACCACAAAGAGAGGGAATCAACTGGTTCACGGACCCTCGTCCTGTCTTTGTCATTATAAAATATAAAAAGAGAAGTACTTCATTAGAACTTTCATTCATGCCACCATCCTCATCCCTCTCTGTTTGTTTGTGTGGCTTTAAGGGCCACGTTGCCATGGCACGTATCTGCATTTTTCAATTGGGGCCCAAATATTTAGTAACCGTTTCCCTATGTGGGTCGGAGAAATCATTTCATTTTTCCACTCTGAATCTGCTGCTTCCTTCATTATATCACCCTCAGGGATTGTACTCTTCCAAAGTGACGGTTGACGTTCGGATATATGCCAGCTAACCATCACTAAAACAATAGAACAGACAGTAGAAGCACTTGGAGAGGACCATTTGTGCATTCTCACATTATATTAGGAGTCTGTAATATTGTGTCTACTGTCCTATAATATTGTGTCTACAGTCCTGTTATATTGTGTCTACTGGCCTGTTAAATTGTGTCTTCTGGCCTGTTATATTGTGTCTACTGGCCTGTTATATTGTGTCTACAGTCCTGTTATATTGTGTCTACATGCCTGTTATATTGTGTCTTCTTGCCTGTTATATTGTGTCTTCTGGCCTGTTAAATTGTGTCTTCTTGCCTGTTATATTGTGTCTTCTGTCCTGTTATATTGTGTCTTCTGTCCTGTTATATTGTGTCTTCTGGTCTGTTATATTGTGTCTTCTGGTCTGTTATATTGTGTCTTCTGGTCTGTTATATTGTGTCTACTGGCCTGTCCTGTTATATTGTGTCTTCTGTCCTGTTATATTGTGTCTTCTGGTCTGTTATATTGTGTCTACTGGCCTGTCCTGTTATATTGTGTCTTCTGTCCTGTTATATTGTGTCTTCTTGCCTGTTATATTGTGTCTTCTGTCCTGTTATATTGTGTCTTCTGTCCTGTTATATTGTGTCTTCTGTCCTGTTATATTGTGTCTACATGCCTGTTATATTGTGTCTTCTTGCCTGTTATATTGTGTCTTCTTGCCTGTTATATTGTGTCTTCTTGCCTGTTATATTGTGTCTTCTTGCCTGTTATATTGTGTCTTCTGTCCTGTTATATTGTGTCTTCTGTCCTGTTATATTGTGTCTTCTGTCCTGTTATATTGTGTCTTCTGTCCTGTTATATTGTGTCTTCTGTCCTGTTATATTGTGTCTACAGGCCTGTTATATTGTGTCTTCTGTCCTGTTATATTGTGTCTTCTGTCCTGTTATATTGTGTCTTCTGTCCTGTTATATTGTGTCTTCTTGCCTGTTATATTGTGTCTTCTGGCCTGTTATATTGTGTCTACAGGCCTGTTATATTGTGTCTTCTGTCCTGTTATATTGTGTCTACTGGCCTGTCCTGTTATATTGTGTCTACTGGCCTGTCCTGTTATATTGTGTCTTCTGTCCTGTTATATTGTGTCTTCTTGCCTGTTATATTGTGTCTTCTTGCCTGTTATATTGTGTCTTCTTGCCTGTTATATTGTGTCTACTGGCCTGTCCTGTTATATTGTGTCTTCTGTCCTGTTATATTGTGTCTTCTTGCCTGTTATATTGTGTCTTCTGGCCTGTCCTGTTATATTGTGTCTACTGGCCTGTCCTGTTATATTGTGTCTTCTGTCCTGTTATATTGTGTCTTCTTGCCTGTTATATTGTGTCTTTTGTCCTGTTATATTGTGTCTACAGGCCTGTTATATTGTGTCTTCTTGCCTGTTATATTGTGTCTTCTGTCCTGTTATATTGTGTCTACTGTCCTGTTATATTGTGTCTTCTGTCCTGTTATATTGTGTCTACATGCCTGTCCTTTTATATTGTGTCTTCTGTCCTGTTATATTGTGTCTACTGGCCTGTCCTGTTATATTGTGTCTTCTGTCCTGTTATATTGTGTCTACTGGCCTGTTATATTGTCTCTTCTGTCCTGTTATATTGTGTCTACTGGCCTGTCCTGTTATATTGTGTCTTCTGTCCTGTTATATTGTGTCTACTGGCCTGTCCTGTTATATTGTGTCTTCTGTCCTGTTATATTGTGTCTACTGGCCTGTTATATTGTCTCTTCTGTCCTGTTATATTGTGTCTTCTTGCCTGTTATATTGTGTCTTCTGGCCTGTCCTGTTATATTGTGTCTACTGGCCTGTCCTGTTATATTGTGTCTTCTGTCCTGTTATATTGTGTCTTCTTGCCTGTTATATTGTGTCTTTTGTCCTGTTATATTGTGTCTACAGGCCTGTTATATTGTGTCTTCTGTCCTGTTATATTGTGTCTACTGTCCTGTTATATTGTGTCTTCTGTCCTGTTATATTGTGTCTACATGCCTGTCCTTTTATATTGTGTCTTCTGTCCTGTTATATTGTGTCTACTGGCCTGTCCTGTTATATTGTGTCTTCTGTCCTGTTATATTGTGTCTACTGGCCTGTTATATTGTCTCTTCTGTCCTGTTATATTGTGTCTACTGGCCTGTCCTGTTATATTGTGTCTTCTGTCCTGTTATATTGTGTCTACTGGCCTGTCCTGTTATATTGTGTCTTCTGTCCTGTTATATTGTGTCTACTGGCCTGTTATATTGTCTCTTCTGTCCTGTTATATTGTGTCTACTGGCCTGTCCTGTTATATTGTGTCTTCTGTCCTGTTATATTGTGTCTACTGGCCTGTTATATTGTCTCTTCAGTCCTGTTATATTGTGTCTACATGCCTGTCCTGTTATATTGTGTCTTCTGTCCTGTTATATTGTGTCTACTGGCCTGTCCTGTTATATTGTGTCTTCTGTCCTGTTATATTGTGTCTACTGGCCTGTTATATTGTCTCTTCTGTCCTGTTATATTGTGTCTACTGGCCTGTCCTGTTATTGTGTCTTCTGTCCTGTTATATTGTGTCTTCTGTCCTGTTATATTGTCTCTTCTGTCCTGTTATATTGTGTCTACTGGCCTGTCCTGTTATATTGTGTCTTCTGTCCTGTTATATTGTGTCTTCTTGCCTGTTATATTGTGTCTTCTGTCCTGTTATATTGTGTCTTCTGTCCTGTTATATTGTGTCTTCTGTCCTGTTATATTGTGTCTACATGCCTGTTATATTGTGTCTTCTTGCCTGTTATATTGTGTCTACTGGCCTGTCCTGTTATATTGTGTCTACTGTCCTGTTATATTGTGTCTTCTTGCCTGTTATATTGTGTCTACTGGCCTGTCCTGTTATATTGTGTCTACTGGCCTGTCCTGTTATATTGTGTCTACTGGCCTGTCCTGTTAAATTGTGTCTTCTGTCCTGTTATATTGTGTCTTCTTGCCTGTTATATTGTGTCTACATGCCTGTTATATTGTGTCTTCTTGCCTGTTATATTGTGTCTACTGGCCTGTCCTGTTATATTGTGTCTACTGTCCTGTTATATTGTGTCTTCTTGCCTGTTATATTGTGTCTACTGGCCTGTCCTGTTATATTGTGTCTACTGGCCTGTCCTGTTATATTGTGTCTACTGGCCTGTCCTGTTATATTGTGTCTACTGGCCTGTTATATTGTCTCTTCTGTCCTGTTATATTGTCTCTTCTGTCCTGTTATATTGTGTCTACATGCCTGTCCTGTTATATTGTGTCTTCTGTCCTGTTATATTGTGTCTACTGGCCTGTCCTGTTATATTGTGTCTTCTGTCCTGTTATATTGTGTCTACTGGCCTGTTATATTGTCTCTTCTGTCCTGTTATATTGTGTCTTCTGTCCTGTTATATTGTGTCTTCTGTCCTGTTATATTGTCTCTTCTGTCCTGTTATATTGTGTCTACTGGCCTGTCCTGTTATATTGTGTCTTCTGTCCTGTTATATTGTGTCTTCTTGCCTGTTATATTGTGTCTACATGCCTGTTATATTGTGTCTTCTTGCCTGTTATATTGTGTCTACTGGCCTGTCCTGTTATATTGTGTCTACTGTCCTGTTATATTGTGTCTTCTTGCCTGTTATATTGTGTCTACTGGCCTGTCCTGTTATATTGTGTCTACTGGCCTTTCCTGTTATATTGTGTCTACTGGCCTGTCCTGTTATATTGTGTCTACTGGCCTGTTATATTGTGTCTACTGGCCTGTTATATTGTGTCTACTGTCCTGTTATATTGTGTCTTCTGTCCTGTTATATTGTGTCTTCTGTCCTGTTATATTGTGTCTTCTGTCCTGTTATATTGTGTCTACTGGCCTGTTATATTGTGTCTACTGGCCTGTTATATTGTGTCTACTGTCCTGTTATATTGTGTCTTCTGTCCTGTTATATTGTGTCTTCTTGCCTGTTATATTGTGTCTTCTGGCCTGTTATATTGTGTCTTATGTCCTGTTATATTGTGTCTACATGCCTGTTAAATTGTGTCTTCTTGCCTGTTATATAGTGTCTACTGGCCTGTCCTGTTATATTGTGTCTACTGGCCTGTTATATTGTGTCTTCTGTCCTGTTATATTGTGTCTACTGTCCTGTTATATTGTGTCTTCTGTCCTGTTATATTGTGTCTACTGGCCTGTTATATTGTGTCTACTGGCCTGTTATATTGTGTCTACTGGCCTGTTATATTGTGTCTACTGTCCTGTTGTATTGTGTCTACTGGCCTGTTATATTGTGTCTACAGGCCTGTTATATTGTGTCTACAGGCCTGTTAAATTGTGTCTTCTTGCCTGTTATATAGTGTCTACTGGCCTGTTAAATTGTGTCTTCTGGCCTGTTATATTGTGTCTACATGCCTGTTAAATTGTGTCTTCTGGCCTGTCCTGTAATATTGTGTCTACTGGCCTGTTAAATTGTGTCTTCTGGCCTGTTATATTGTGTCTACATGCCTGTTAAATTGTGTCTTCTGGCCTGTTATATTGTGTCTACTGGCCTGTTAAATTGTGTCTTCTGGCCTGTTATATTGTCTCTTCTGTCCTGTTATATTGTGTCTACTGGCCTGTCCTGTTATATTGTGTCTTCTGTCCTGTTATATTGTGTCTTCTTGCCTGTTATATTGTGTCTACATGCCTGTTATATTGTGTCTTCTTGCCTGTTATATTGTGTCTACTGGCCTGTCCTGTTATATTGTGTCTACTGTCCTGTTATATTGTGTCTTCTTGCCTGTTATATTGTGTCTACTGGCCTGTCCTGTTATATTGTGTCTACTGGCCTTTCCTGTTATATTGTGTCTACTGGCCTGTCCTGTTATATTGTGTCTACTGGCCTGTTATATTGTGTCTACTGGCCTGTTATATTGTGTCTACTGTCCTGTTATATTGTGTCTTCTGTCCTGTTATATTGTGTCTTCTGTCCTGTTATATTGTGTCTTCTGTCCTGTTATATTGTGTCTACTGGCCTGTTATATTGTGTCTACTGGCCTGTTATATTGTGTCTACTGTCCTGTTATATTGTGTCTTCTGTCCTGTTATATTGTGTCTTCTTGCCTGTTATATTGTGTCTTCTGGCCTGTTATATTGTGTCTTATGTCCTGTTATATTGTGTCTACATGCCTGTTAAATTGTGTCTTCTTGCCTGTTATATAGTGTCTACTGGCCTGTCCTGTTATATTGTGTCTACTGGCCTGTTATATTGTGTCTTCTGTCCTGTTATATTGTGTCTACTGTCCTGTTATATTGTGTCTTCTGTCCTGTTATATTGTGTCTACTGGCCTGTTATATTGTGTCTACTGGCCTGTTATATTGTGTCTACTGGCCTGTTATATTGTGTCTACTGTCCTGTTGTATTGTGTCTACTGGCCTGTTATATTGTGTCTACAGGCCTGTTATATTGTGTCTACAGGCCTGTTAAATTGTGTCTTCTTGCCTGTTATATAGTGTCTACTGGCCTGTTAAATTGTGTCTTCTGGCCTGTTATATTGTGTCTACATGCCTGTTAAATTGTGTCTTCTGGCCTGTCCTGTAATATTGTGTCTACTGGCCTGTTAAATTGTGTCTTCTGGCCTGTTATATTGTGTCTACATGCCTGTTAAATTGTGTCTTCTGGCCTGTTATATTGTGTCTACTGGCCTGTTAAATTGTTTCTTCTGGCCTGTTATATTGTCTCTTCTGTCCTGTTATATTGTGTCTACTGGCCTGTCCTGTTATATTGTGTCTTCTGTCCTGTTATATTGTGTCTTCTTGCCTGTTATATTGTGTCTACATGCCTGTTATATTGTGTCTTCTTGCCTGTTATATTGTGTCTACTGGCCTGTCCTGTTATATTGTGTCTACTGTCCTGTTATATTGTGTCTTCTTGCCTGTTATATTGTGTCTACTGGCCTGTCCTGTTATATTGTGTCTACTGGCCTTTCCTGTTATATTGTGTCTACTGGCCTGTCCTGTTATATTGTGTCTACTGGCCTGTTATATTGTGTCTACTGTCCTGTTATATTGTGTCTTCTGTCCTGTTATATTGTGTCTTCTGTCCTGTTATATTGTGTCTTCTGTCCTGTTATATTGTGTCTACTGGCCTGTTATATTGTGTCTACTGGCCTGTTATATTGTGTCTACTGTCCTGTTATATTGTGTCTTCTGTCCTGTTATATTGTGTCTTCTTGCCTGTTATATTGTGTCTTCTGGCCTGTTATATTGTGTCTTATGTCCTGTTATATTGTGTCTACATGCCTGTTAAATTGTGTCTTCTTGCCTGTTATATAGTGTCTACTGGCCTGTCCTGTTATATTGTGTCTACTGGCCTGTTATATTGTGTCTTCTGTCCTGTTATATTGTGTCTACTGTCCTGTTATATTGTGTCTTCTGTCCTGTTATATTGTGTCTACTGGCCTGTTATATTGTGTCTACTGGCCTGTTATATTGTGTCTACTGGCCTGTTATATTGTGTCTACTGTCCTGTTGTATTGTGTCTACTGGCCTGTTATATTGTGTCTACAGGCCTGTTATATTGTGTCTACAGGCCTGTTAAATTGTGTCTTCTTGCCTGTTATATAGTGTCTACTGGCCTGTTAAATTGTGTCTTCTGGCCTGTTATATTGTGTCTACATGCCTGTTAAATTGTGTCTTCTGGCCTGTCCTGTAATATTGTGTCTACTGGCCTGTTAAATTGTGTCTTCTGGCCTGTTATATTGTGTCTACATGCCTGTTAAATTGTGTCTTCTGGCCTGTTATATTGTGTCTACTGGCCTGTTAAATTGTGTCTTCTGGCCTGTTATATTGTGTCTACATGCCTGTTAAATTGTGTCTTCTGGCCTGTTATATTGTGTCTACTGGCCTGTTATATTGTGTCTTCTGTCCTGTTATATTGTGTCTACTGGCCTGTTATATTGTGTCTACTGTCCTGTTATATTGTGTCTTCTGTCCTGTTATATTGTGTCTTCTGTCCTGTTATATTGTGTCTACTGGCCTGTTATATTGTGTCTACTGGCCTGTTATATTGTGTCTACTGGCCTGTTAAATTGTGTCTTCTGGCCTGTTATATTGTGTCTACTGGCCTGTTATATTGTGTCTACTGGCTTGTAATATTGTCTGCTAGCTTGCCTAGGCATTCTGTTGTCACACAATAGCAGATTTAATGTTGCCAACAGACATTTCTGGATTGAAGGGGTATCCTTAAAATCAAGCCTCTACTCTCCTGGTGTCAGCCAAGATGTCACAAATGTAATTGTGTATGTTATGTAACTCTGAGCTGAGAGTAGCTACAGGAGAGAGTCAAGGGTTAAAGAGGCATCATCTTTCTTCATATCACTCACCACAACCCTGGTTTATATTTCAGAGGGACTGCTTATACAGAAAGAGTGCTGAGCATACATGCTAACAGCTATTTACATAGTGGTGTGTGGTGTGGTGTGTATGTCTGTGTATGTGTGCGTGTGCAGTACCCTCTCACTTACAGTACAAGTCCATGACCTCTCGCTTTTAAAAAACATAGTCAAATTCCCAGTCTTTGGCTGCTTGATTCTTTATTCTTGGTTTTCATGCAATAAGGCCTGTTAACACCTTCATCATCCAGGCATGTTTATATAACAAGTTCTTTAGCCACTGCCTACAGCAAATTGTTTACAATATCAAAATGTGTGTAATAAATTATTTGTGTTCCTCGACCTGAATTTGAACACAAAGCAGTCGAGAGTGATGTGCATTAGCGAAGGTTCGCTGACCGCAAAAAAACACTGTAGACCTGTGGGCGGGTAGACCTGTGGGCGGCATAGACCTGTGGGCGGCGTAGACCTGTGGGCGGCGTAGACCTGTGGGCGGCGTAGACCTGTGGGCGGAGTAGACCTGTGGGCGGAGTAGACCTGTGGGCGGAGTAGACCTGTGGGCGGAGTAGACCTGTGGGCGGCGTAGACCTGTGGGCGGAGTAGACCTGTGGGCGGCGTATACCTGTGGGCGGCGTAGACCTGTGGGCGGAGTAGACCTGTGGGCGGCGTATACCTGTGGGCGGAGTAGACCTGTGGGCGGAGTAGACCTGTGGGCGGAGTAGAGCTGTGGACGGCGTATACCTGTGTGCAAAGTAGACCTGTGGGGTGAAAAATAAATAGAGGATAAGAAATGTAGAATGGCGCTGGAGAGGATGGCTGACGTTTTACGTGCTCCTAACCAACTGTGTTATTTTGTTCATTTTTTAGCATTGTTTGTAACTTATGTTTTTACTTATTTTGTACATAATGTTGCTGCTACTGTCTCTTATGACCGAAAATAACTTCTGGATATCAGAACAGCGATTACTCACCTTGAACTGGTGGAAGCTTTTTCCTCTAACGAGTCCAATGAGTCCAACGTGAAGGATATACTGCTTCCCTGGGAACAGGCCCAAATCCCCGTCATTTGCGTGAAGAGAAGACGGAGAAAAAGGGTGCGGAGATCGGGCTGCCTTCTGAGAATTCGTAGGCGAGCAAGTAATACCCCACTGCCATTCGTTCGATTGGCAAACATGCAATCATTGGAAAATAAAATCGATTGCCTATGAGCAAGATTAAACTACCAACAGGACATTAAAAATGTCTTATGTTTCACCAAGTCGTGGCTGAACGACGACATGAACAACATACAGCTGGCAGGTTTTACACTGTATCGGCAGGATAGAACAGCAGCCTCTGGTAAGACGAGGTGGCGGTATATGTGTATTTGTAAATGTGGTGCATGATATCTAAGGAAGTCTCAAGGTTTTGCTCGTCTGAGGTAGAGAATCTCATGATAAGCTGTAGAACAAACTATCAACCTAGAAAGTTTTCATCTGTATTTTTCGTAGCTGTACACATTCCACCACAGACCAGTGCTGGCAATAAGACCGCACTCAATGAGTTGTATTCCGCCATAAGCAAATAGGAAAATGCTAATCCAGAGAAGGCACTCCTAGTGGCTAGGGACTTTAATGCAGGGAAACTTAAATCCGTTTAACCAAATTTCCACCAGCATGTTAATTGTGCAACCAGAGAGAAAACATTTGACCACCTTTTTTTTACTCCACACACAGAGACGCACGCGTACAAAGCTCTCACTCGCCCTCCATTTGGCAAATCTGACCATAATTCTATCCTCCTGATTCCTGCTAACAAGCTAAAATTAAAGCAGGAAGCACAACTGACTCAGTCAATAAAGAAGTGGTCAGATGAAGCAGATGCTAAGCTACAGGACTGTTTTGTTAGCACAGCCAGGAATATGTTCCGGGATTCTTCCGATGGCATTGAGGAGTACAACACATCAGTCCCTGGCTTCATCAATAAGTGCATCGATGACGTCGTCCCTACAGTGACTGTACACACATACCCCAACAAGAATCCATGCATTACAGGCCACATCTGCACTGACATAAAGGGTAGAGCTGCTACTTTAAAGGAGCGGGACTCTAACCCAGAAGCTTATAATAAATCCCCCTATGCCCTCTGACAAACCATCGAACGGGTAAAGCGTCTAAGATCGAATCGTACTACACCAGCTCCGACGCTCGTCAGATGTGGCAGGGCTTGCAAATTGTTACAGACTACAAAGGGAAGCAAAGCCGAGAGCAGCCCAGTTACACAAGCCTACCAGACGAGCTAAATTACTTCTATGCTTGCTTCGAGGCAAGTAACACTGAAACATGCATGAGAGCATCAGCTTTTCCGGGCGACTGTGTGATCACGCTCTCCGCAGCCGATGTGAGTAAGACCTTTAAACAGGTCAACATTCACAAGACGGGTTACCAGGATGTGTAATCTGAGCATGCGCTGACCAACTGACAAGTGTCTTCACTGACATTTTCAACCTCTCCCTGTCCGAGTCTGTAATATCAACATGTTTCAAGCAGACCACCATAGTCCCTGTGCCCAAGAACACTAAGGTAACCTGCCTAAATGACAACCGACCCCTAGCACTCACGTCTGTAGCAATGAAGTGCTATGAAAGGCTGGCCATGGCTCACATCAACACCATTATCCCAGAAACCCTAGACCCACTCTAATTTGCATACAAATCCACAGATGATGCCATCTCTATTTCACTCCACACTGCCCTTTCCCATCTGGAGAAAGGAACACCTATGTGAGAATGCTATTCATTGACTACAGCTCAGCGTTCAACGCCATAGTGCCCTCAAAGTTCATCACTAATCTAAGTAACCTGGGATTAACCTGTCTAGGATCAGCGTGGCGCTAGCGGCACACCCCCCCCCCCCCCCACTGAAAAACCAGTGCCGCGAAATTCAAAAAAAATATTTTTTTTAAATATTTAACTTTCACACATTAAAGTCCAATACAGCTAATGAAAGACACAGATCTTGTGAATCCAGTCAACATTTCCGATTTTTAAAATGTTTTACAGGGAAGACACAATATGTAAAGATGTACATCTATTACCTAAAAACACATTAGCATCATCCACCATCTTTTATTTGTCCACCAACACCAGTAGCCATCACCAATTCGGCTAAACTAAGATATTTATAGCCCCTAACCAACAAAAAAACTCATTAGATGACAGTCTGATAACATATTTATGGTATGGGATAGGTTTTGTTAGAAAAAAGTGCATATTTCAGGTAGATGGCATAGTTTACAATTGCACCCACCATCACAAATGGACTAGAATAATTACAATGAGCAACGTGTTTACCTAACTACTAATCATCAAACATTTCGTAAAAATACACAGCATACACGAATCGAAAGACACAGATCCTGTGAATACAGGCAATATTTCAGATTTTCTAAGTGTCTTACAGCGAAAACACAATAAATCGTTATATTAGCTTAGCACATAGCAATTAGCAGCCCAGCATTGATTCTAGCCAAAGTGAGCGATAAAAGTCAACATCGCCAAAAGATATTAATTTTTTCACTAACCTTCTCAGAATTCTTCCGATGACACTCCTGTAACATCACATTACAACATGCATATACAGTTTGATCGAAAATGTTTATATTTAGCCACCAAAATCATGGTTAGACAATGTGAAATGTAGACAGGCTGGTCAGAAAATGTCCTTGCGCCACTTAGACAGTGATCTACTCTTATACATAAATACTCATAAACGTGACTAAAAAATATAGGGTGGACAGGGATTGATAGACAATTTAATTCTTAATACAATTGCGTTATTACATTTTTTAATTTATCCTTACTTTTCAATACAGTTTGCGCCAAGCGAAGCTACGTCAAAAAACATGGCGTCCTAAGCCACTAAAATGTTTCGACAGAAACACGATTTATCATAATAAAAATGTCCTACCTTGAGCTGTTCTTCCATCAGTATCTTGGGCAAAGGATCCTTTCTTGGGAGAAATCGTCTTTTGGTGGAAAGCTGTCCTCTTGCCATGTGGAAATGTCAACTGCGTTCGGGATGAACTGAAAAGCGTGCCCAACTTTTCACATCGTTGCAAAAATAAATGTCCCAAAATCGCACTAAACGGATATAAATTGCTATAAAACGCTTTAAATTAACTACCTTATGATGTTTTTAACTCCTATAACGAGTGAAAAGATGACCGGAGAAATATAACAGGCTAAACTAACGCTTGGAACAGGTGCGCGCCGGGGTCCTCTAGGCTCATGACGCAGCTCCCAAAGAATGACTAGCTTCAGGGTTTTTTGATTTGTAGGGCCTGTGAACGCGCAATCGACCCCGTTGGAATCGTCATCACGTAAAGGCATCCAGGGGAAGACGTAAGAAGTGTCCGTATAGTCATAGCAACGACAGTGCCCTTTTAAATGACTTCAGAAGAGTGGCCAACATTTCTCAAATCTGACTCCATGTCAGGGAAATTGCTGTAGAATGGGCTCTGTTCCACTTAGAGACAAAATTTCAACTCCTATAGAAACTATAGACTGTTTTCTATCCAATAATAATAATAATATGCATATTGTACGATCAAGGATTTTGTGGGAAGCCGTTTAAAAAATTTGCCACATTAGCATAAATAGTCTAAACAGCGCCCCCATCCCCAACAGGTTAAACACCTCCCTCTGCAATTGGATCCTGGACTTCCTGAAGGGCCGCCCCCATGTGGAAAGGGTAGGTAACTTCACATCCGCCACACTAATCTTCAACATGGGGGCCCCTCAAGGGTGTCTGCTTAGTCCCCTCCTATGCTCCCTGTTCACTCATGACTGTACAGCCAGTCACGACTCCAACATCATCATTAAGTTTGCTGATGACACAACAGTGGTAGGCCTGATCACAGACAACGACGAGACAGCCTATAGGGAGGAGGTCAGAGACCTGGCTGTATGGTGCCAGGACAACAACCTCTCTCTTAGCGTGGTCAAGACAAAGGAGATGATTGTAAACTGCAGGAAAAGGAGGACCGAAGATGCCCCCATTCTTATTGACGGGGCTGTAGTGAAGCAGGTTGAGAGCTTCAAATTACTTGGTGTCCACATCACCAAGAAACTAACATGGTCCAAGCACACCAAGACAGTCTTGAAGAGGGCACGACAAAACCTCTTCCCCCTCAGCAAACTGAAAAGATTTGGATGGTTCCTCAGATCCTCAAGAACATCGTGACTGGTTACATCACTGCCTGGTACGGCAACTGCTCGGCCTCTGACCGCAAGGCACTATAGAGGGTAGTGCGTACGGCTCAGTACATCACTGGGGCCAAGCTTTTTGCCATCCAGGACCTCTATACCAGGCAGTGTCAGAGGAAGGCCCTAAAAATTGTCAAAGACTCCAGCCACCCTAGACATAGACTGTTCTCTCTGCTACTTCATGGCAAGCGGTACCGGAGTGCCAAGTCTAGGTCCAAGAGGCTTCTAAACAACTTCTACACCCAAGCCATAAGACTCTTGAACACCTAGTCAAATGGATACCCAGACTATTTGCAATGCCCCTCCCCCCTTTTACACTGCTGCTACTCTCTGTTATCATCTATGCATAGTCACTTTAATAACTCTACCTACATGTACATATTACCTCAATTACCTTGATTAACCGGTGCCCCTGCACATTGACTCTTTACCGGTACCCTCTGTTTATAGCCTCGCAATAGTTATTTTACTGCTAATCTATAATTATTTGTTACTTTCATTTATAATCTTACTCTTATAATTTTTTTAAACGACATTGTTGGTTAGGGCTTGTAAGTAAGCATTTCACTGTAGGGTCTACACCTGTTGTATTCCGGACACGTGACAAATTAGATTTGATTTGACTTGAAAAGATGAACGGAGCAAAGTACAGAGAGATCCTTGATGAAAACCTGCTCCCGAGTACTCAGGACCTCAGACTGAGGCGAAGGTTCACCTTCCAACAGGACAACAACCCTAAGCACAGATCCAAGACAACGCAGGAGTGGCTTTGGGACAAGTCTCTGAATGTAATTGAGTGGCCCAGCCAGAGCCCAGACTTGAACCTGACCGAACATCTCTGGAGAGACCTGAAAATATCTGTGCAGCGACGCGCTACCCAACCAACCTGACAGAGCTTGAGAGGATCTGCAGAGAAGGATGCGAGAAATTCCCCAAATACAGGTGTGCCAAGCTTGTAGGGTCATACCCACAAATACTCAAGGCTGTAATTGCTGACAAAGGTGTTTCATCAAAGTACTAAGTAAAGTGTCTGAACACTTATCTAAATGTGAAAAAGTAGAGGGGTCTGAATACTTCCCGAATGCACTGTACACCCATCTAGTACCGGGTGGGCCCCCTTTGTCTCCAGAACAGCCTGAATTATTTGGGGCATTCTATAAAAAGTGTTGGAAACGTTACACAGGGATGTTGGTCCATGCTGACGCGAGGGCATCAAGCAGTTGCTGCAGATTAAGCGACAGTAATATACATGCTGCGAACAGCCCGTTCCATCGTTCCATCTCATCCCAAAGATGCTCTATTGGGCTGAGGTCTGGGGACTGCGCAGGCCACTCAAGTGAACTGAACTCGCTGTCATGTTTCATGAAATGTTGTTCCACTCCTTATTTGTACAGTGTTGGTGAACGCTTACCCACTGGATCCGCTTCTTCTTGTTTTTAGCTGAGAGGAGTGGAACCTGGTGTGGTCGTCTGCTGCAATAGCCCTTCCACGTTCCAAGATGCCGTTCTGCACACCACTGTTGTACTACACCGCTATTTTCAGTTTCTGGCCCACCTGTTAGCTTTCAGTTTCTGGCCCACCACAATTCTTGCCATTCTCCTTCGACCTCTCTCATCAAAAAAATAAAATTGTCCACAAGACTGCCGCTAACTGTGTCACGACTTCCCACGAGTCGGCCCCCTCCTTGTTCGGGCTGCGTTCGGCGGTCGACTTCACTGGCCTTCTAGCCATCGCCGCTCCATTTTTCATTGTTCCATTTGCTTTGTCTTGTTCCCCGCACGCCTGGTTTACATTCCCTAATCACACCGCATATATATATATTCCTCTGTTCCCCCCATGTCTTTGTGTGGAATTGTTTTGTTTTGTGTTTGTTGTATCGCGCCAGTCTGGTTTTTCACCCTGGGCATTGCCTGTACCCTATTTGGGGAATTATTGGTGAACCTTTTTGTTATATTATTGACGGTATTTTGCGCTTCTAAATTTTGCCGGTTGGCTTGAGTTGTAGCTGTTTGCGCCCGTCTGTTTGTTACTCTTGGCTAATAAAGTCGCCTAATCACCTATTCTCTCCTCTCCTGCACTTGACTCGAATGACCAGCAGCGAAAACCCTGACAGAATTCCACACCACCTATGGAGTCAGCAGGAGTAGGTACCCCGGTCAGAGGAGTCGAGGAGTGCGTCCGAGAACACTCGATGCTGCAACATATCGGCACCACAATGGATCGTGTTGTCCAGACCATGGACCGCTGGGAGAGACAGGGAGTCTCTCAGCCCAACCGGGGTTACCTCTACCCGTCCCTCCTGTATCCGGTCCCAGTGGAATGCGTCTCTCCCTTCCCAGGGAGAGATGCATGTATGATGGGACGGCAGCACGGTGCCAGAGGTTCCTGTTACAGCTGGACCTATACCTGGCCACCGTTCACCCAGCTCCCTCGGAAAGAGAGAGGGTGTCCACCCTCGTCTCGTGCCTCTCGGGCAGAGCTCTGGAGTGGGCAAACGCCGTGTGGGGAGAAGGAGACACGGCATTGGACCACTTTGAGGAGTTCACCCGCCGCTTCCGGGCAGTCTTCGACCATCCGCCCGAGGGTAGAGCGGCGGAGGAACGGCTCTTCCACCTGAGGCAGGGGACGAGGAGCACCCAGGAGTTTGCCCTGGAATTTCGGACCTTGGCCACCGGAGAAGGATGGAACAACAGGGCCCTTATCGACCACTACAGATGCAGACTGTGCGAGGACGTCCGTCGGGAGTTGGCCTGCAGGGATGCCACCATCACCTTTGACCAACTGGTGGATCTGTCCATTCGGTTGGATAACCTGCTGGTCACCCGCGGACGTCCAGAGAGGGCTCTGTCGGTTCCAGGGCTTTCACGTTCCAGGGCTTTCACGTACACCTTCTGTGGCCGCAGAGGGCACACTGCCGGTCAGTGCCGGGTTGTTCCCTCTGGGAGTCGAAGCAGCAGGCAGGGCTCTCTGGCGTCACCCCAGGTGAGCCTGCACCACTCTCATCCAGAGTCCTCTGTTGTCCACCTGTTTGTTCATGTTTGTTTTCCTGAGTTTTCCCCGCATTCCCAGCATAAGGCGCTCGTCAATTCAGGAGCGGTTGGGAATTTTATCGACAGAGCGTTCGCCCTTAGTTTAGGGATCACCATTGTTCCTGTGGTTAGACCCTTCCCGGTACACGCTCTGGATAGTCGACCATTAGGGTCCGGGTTAATTAGGGAAGCCACCATCTCCCTGGTCATGGTGATGCATGGGGGTCACGAGGAGAGAATCAGTCTCTTCCTCATTGACTCTCCTGCGTTTCCCGTGGTACTAGGCATTCCCTGGTTAGCTCGTCATGACTCCACCATTTCATGGCAACATAGTGCTCTAACGGGGTGGTCACGAGAGTGCTCGGGGAGGTGTGTAGGGGTTTCCGTTGGTGCTACCACGGTGGAATGTCCAGACCAGGTCTCCACCGTGCGCATCCCCCCAGAATATGGCAGTTTGGCTCTCGACTCAAATGGGGGTGATTGTGCGATAAATCTTCTGGTAGACGCTACACTTCCCAGGAGTCAGTGTATTCCCTGTCGCAAGCGGAGATGGCAGTTATGGAGACATATGTCTCTGAATCCCTGTGTCAGGGGTACATTCGGTCCTCCACTTCACCAGCCTCCTCAAGTTTATTTTTCGTGAAGAAGGAGGGAGGTCTGCGCCCGTGCATTGACTATCGAGGTCTAAACCAAATCACGGTGAGGTACAGTTACCCGCTACCTCTCATCGCCACGGCGATTGAGTAAATGCATGGCGGCGCGCTTCTTCACTAAACTGGATCTCAGGAGCGCTTACAACATGGTGCGTATCCAGGAGGGAGACGAGTGGAAGACGGCGTTTAGTACCACCTCAGGGCATTATGAGTACCTCGTCATGCCGTACGGTTGATGAATGCTCCATCAGTCTTCCAAACCTTTGTAGATGAGATTTTCAGGGAGTAGTGGAGTATGTCGAAGACATTCTGCTATACTACGCTACACGCGCCGAGCATGTGTCCTTGGTGCGCAGGGTACTTGGACGACTGTTGGAGCATGACCTGTACGTCAAGGCTGAGAAATGCCTGTTCTTTCAGCAGGCCGTCTCCTTCCTAGGGTATTGTATTTCCACATCAGGGTTGGAGATGGAAAGTGACCAGCCGTGCGTAATTGGGCGCCTCCCACCATGGTAAAGGAGTTGCAGTGGTTTTTAGAGTTTGCCAATTACTACCAGAGTTTTATCCGGGATTTTGGCCAGGTGGCTACTCCCATTACCTCACTGCTGAAGGGGTGTCCTGTACGTTTGCAGTGGTCGGTTGAGGCGGACAGGGCTTTTGGGCCCCTAAGGGCTGTGTTTACCTCGGCTCCCGTGCTGGCCCATCCGGATCCCTCTTTGGCATTCATAGTGGAGGTGGACGCATTCGAGGCTGCGATAGGAGCCGTTCTCTCTCAGCGCTCGGGTACGCCACCGAAGCTCCGCCCCTGTGCTTACTTCTCGAAGAAGCTCAGCCTGGCGGAGCGGAACTATGATGAGGGGAACCGGGAGCTGTTGGCTGTGGTTAAAGCTTTGAAGGTGTGGAGACATTGGCTTGAGGGGGCTAAACACCCTTTCCTCATCTGGACTGACAACCACAACCTGGAGTACATCCGGACAGCGAGGAGACTGAATCCTCGTCAGGCAAGGTGGGCCATGTTTTTTACCCGTTTTGTGTTTACCCTGTCCTACAGACCAGGTTCCCAAAATGTTAAGGCAGACGCACTGTCCTTGCTGTTTGACACAAAGGAGTGACCCATGGATTAGACTCCCATACTCCCGGCCTCCTGCCTGGTAGCCGGTCGTGTGGGAGCTGGACGCGGACATTGAGCAGGCGTTACGTACAGAGCCCGCTCCCCTCAAGTGTCCCGTCGGGCGTCTGTACATTCCGTCTGCTGTCCGTGACCAGTTGATCTATTGGGGCCGCACGTCACCCTCCTCTGGTCATCCGGGGATCGGCCGGACGGTGCGCTGTCTGAGTGGAAAGTACTAGTGGCCTACCTTGGTAAAGGACGTGAGGGTTTATATTTCCTCCTGCTCGGTGTGCGCCCAGTGTAAGGCTCCGAGACATCTACCCAAAGATAAGCTACATCCCTTAACCGTTCCACAACGGCCTTGGTCACACCTGTCGGTGGATTTTCTGACCGATCTTCCTCCCTCACAGGGAAACACCACTATCCTGGTCGTTGTGGATCGGTTCTTTAAGTCCTATCGTCTCTTCCCTCTGCCCGGTCTTCCTACGACACTACAGACTTTGGAGGCCTTGTTTACACACGTCTTCCGGTGCTACGGAGTGCCTGAGGAAATAGTGTCTGATCGAGGTCCCCAATTCACTTCGAGTGTCTGGAGGGTGTTCATGGAACGTCTGGGGGTCTCGATCAGCCTCACCTCAGGTTTTCACCCTGAGAGTAATGGGCAGGTGGAGAGAGTGAGCCAGGATGTGGGCAGGTTTCTGCAGTCTTATTGCCAGGACCAGTCGGGGAAGTGAGCGGCGTTCGTGCCCTGGGCAGAGATGGCGCAGAACTCACTCCGCCACTCCTCCACTAACCTCTCCCCCTTTCAGTGTGTATTGGGGTACCAGCCGGTTCTGGCGCCGTGGCATCAGTCAGACCGAGGCTCCTACGGTGGATGACTGGTTCAGGCGCGCGGAGGAGACATAGGAAGCCGCCCATGTTCACATTTACATTTTACATTTAAGTCATTTAGCAGACGCTCTTATCCAGAGCGACTTACAAGTACATACATTCATACTTTTTTTGTACTGGTCCCCCGTGGGAATCGAACCCACAACCCTGGCGTTGCAAGCGCCATGCTCTACCAACTAAGCCACACGGGACCTGTGGCTCAGTTGACCTCCAGCAGGCTCCGCTGCGCTAAAAAAAACAGCGCGGACCGTCACCACAGTGAGGCCCCGGTGTTAGCACCGGGGGACCGGGTCTGGCTCTCGTCCCGAAATCTGCCACTCCGCCTGCCCTGCCGGAAGCTGGGTTTGCGGTTTGTGGGGCCATTCAAAGTCCTGAGGAGAGTGACCGAGGTGTGTTACAGGTTACAGCTTCCCCCCGATTACCGTATTAACCCCTCTTTCCATGTGTCTCTCCTCAGGCCGGTGGTGGTTGGTCCGCTCCAGGAGTCTGAGGTGCGGGAGGTTCCTCCGCCACCTCTGGACATCGAGGGGGCCCCGGCGTACTCCGTCCGTTCCATCCTGGATTTGAGGCGTCGGGCGAGGGGCCTTCTGTACCTCGTGGATTCGGAGGGGTTACGTTCCGGAAGAGAGGTGCTGGGTTCCGGTGGCGGACGTGTTGGACCCTGAAATGCTGCGGGAGTTCCACCGTCTCCGGCCAGATCGCACGGCGCCTCGCCCTTCGGGTCGTCCCCAAGGCCGGGGTCGGCGCGCAGCTCCAGGGGGGGTACTGTCACGGCTTCCGCCGAAGTCGGCCCCCCGTCCTTGTTCGGGTGATGTTCGGCGGTCGATGTCACCGGCCCTCTAGCCATCGCCGCTCCATTTTTCATTGTTCCATTTGTTTTTTCTTGTTCCCCTGCACTTGACTCGAATAACCAGCAGCGAAAACCCTGACAAACTGGATGTTTTTTGTTTGTTGCACCATTCTCGGTAAACCCTTGACACTGTCATGCGTGAAAAGCCCAGGAGGGCGGACGTTTCTTTATTAAATCTAGAATCGGCTTCCTATTCTGCAACAAAGCCTCCTTCACTCATGCTGCCAAACATACCCTCGTAAAACTGACTATCCTACCCATCCTTGACTTCGGCGATGTCATTTACAATGTAGTCTATCACAGTGCTATCTGTTTTGTCACCAAAGCCCCATATACTACCCACCACTGAAACTTGTATGCTCTCGTTGGCTGGCCCCCACTACATATTTGTAGCCAAACCCACTGGCTCCAGGTCATCAATAAGTCTTTGCTAGCTAAAGCCTCGCCTTATCTCTGCTCACTGGTCACCATAGCAAAACCAACCCGTAGCACGCGCTCCAGCAGGTATATTTCACTGGTCATCCCCAAAGCCAACACTTTCTTTGGCCGCCTTTCTTTCCAGTTCTCTGCTGCCAATGATTGGAACGAATTGCAAAAATCACTGAAGCTGGAGTCGTATTTCTCCCTCTCTAACTTTAAGCATCAGCTGTCAGAGCAGCGTACCGACCACTGTACCTGTACACAGCGAATCTGTAAATAGCACACCCAACTACCTCATCCCCATATTATTACTTACCCTCTTGCTCTTTTGCACCCTCGTATCTCTACTTGCACATCCTCCTCTGCACATCTATCACTCCAGTATTAATGCTAAATTGTAAATATTTCGCCTCTATGGCCTATTTATTGCCTACCTCCCTACTCTTCTACATTTGCACACAATGTACATAGATTTCTACTCTATTGTGTTATTGACTGTACGTTTGTTTATGTGTAACTCTGTGTTGCTGTTTTTGTCGCACTGCTTTGCTTTATCTTGGCCAGGTCGCAGTTGTAAATGAGAACTTGTTCTCAACTGGCCTACCTGGTTCAATAAAAGGTGAAATAAAAATAAATGAAAATAAAAAATAACATTTCTGGGGGGTACTGGATCCGGTGCACCTGGCACCAATGATCATACAGTGCTCAAAGTTACTTAGGTCACTCGTTTTACCCATTCTAACGTTCAATCGAGCAGTAACTGAATGCCTCAATGCCTGTCTGCCTCCTTTATTTAGCAAGCCACGGCCGCGTGACTCACTAGAAGCGATTAATTTTCTTGAACGGGTTGGTTTACATAATAAAGTGGATATTTATGCTGAGAATGTTAATTTATGCTGAGAATGTTAACCATGGAGCCTTTTAACCTGTTTGGGCTGCAAACCCGATGTCGGAACGAAAATGACAACAGCTGCAGGGCGCGAAATTCAAAATCTATTTTTTTTTAAATATTTAACTTTCACACATTAACAAGTCCAATACAGCATTTGAAAGATAAACATCTTGTCAATCCAGCCAACATGTCCGATTTTTTAAATGTTTTACAGAGAAAACACCAAATATATTTATGTTAGCTCACCACCAAATACAAAAGTGGACAGACACGTATGATTATGATTATGATGTATGAATTATGATTCAAGTAGCATGCACAAGCCAACCGAAATAACCTAAAACCAACCTAAAGAACCCAGAAAAAACTACCTCAGATGACAGTCATATAACATGTTACACAATAAATCTATGTTTTGTTCATAAAATGTGCATATTTTAGCTATAAATCAGTTTTACATTGATGCTACCATAAATGCTACAGTCTGAAATCAGACGGGAGTAGCCAGAGAAAATACAGACACCAACGTCAACTACTAATTACACCTCATAAAACATTTCAGAAAAACATATGGTGGATAGCTAATGAAAGACAGATATCGTGTGAATAGAGCCAATATTTCCGATTTTTGAAGTGTTTTACAGCGAAAACACAATATATCGTTATATTAGCTAACAACATAAGCTAGCATAAGGCAGCATTGATTCTAGTCAAGCGCTAGCCTAGCACAGTTAGCACAGTTAGCATAGAACAGTTCGACAGATATATGAAAAAGCATCCCAAATTGGGTCCTTATCTTTGTTGATCTTCCATCAGAATGTTGTAACGAGGTCCAATGTCCAGTACAGTCTTTAGTTGGGTTCCAGAACGAAATATTTCCCTCTTTGGTTAGCAAGCACCACGGCTGTAAGGCGCTAATCTTTCTGTCTTCAAAAAATTCTTCCAAAACATCACGTCTAAAGTCCAGAATAAATTGCAATAATATAATTAAAGTATATTGAAAAAACATACTTTAGGATGATTTTGTGACATGTATCAAATAATATCGTAGCAAGAGATCATATTCACCGTTATCGAGCTTCTTCCAGGAGCCGAGTCTAAATTCTGCCTCGCGCCCGGAATTTTTTTTTAACTGCACAGGTCTCACAAGAAGGTGTGGTATTCAGTCCATGGACGAGATATTCGACTGCTTTCAAGTCTCACTTCCGCATTACATCCAGATTAAGGCGTATGACGTGTTTCTACGGTCCTAAGTGTCATGACCTTGTATAGACAAGGTCTTAAAGAGACACATCGCATTTTGGAAATCTCAATTCGGTTGGGAAAATGGCTGTAAAAATAGTTCTGTTCGACTTAGAGAAATAATTCAAACCTTTTTAGAAACTATAGACTGTTATCTATCCAACAGTAGTAAATATATGCATATTGTAAAATAAAAAATTTCTTAAGAGGCCGTTTGAAAATGTGCACATATTTTCCAGTTTTTTCAATATTCACCCTGCAGCCTGAAGAAGTGTTAAGTAGTGTAACTTTGTGGGGAATTTTTATTTTTTTATTTTACCTAATTTTTACATTCTGTCAGAAAGAGCCGATGTTCAACTTAATAAAATACATGGGTTTTTTTTATTACTGGAGTAAGTGCCTATTAAGTGCCAAATACAGTAACAGGGTTGAACCCTAAAAGGGTTGACCACAATCCCCTTGTGACAGTCTTGTTGTGTGCAATAAGGAGCACGTTTCAATGTCTAGCCTGTCTATATATGGCTAACAGGGTTGACGTGTTTTGCTCTACTCACTCAGTTTTCCACCACAAAACACCAGAAAATGGCCAAAAAGAGTAGAACCAGCTCACCTGATTTTACACTATGATTTGACTATTATATGTTCAATGTTTCACTATATTAAAACGAGAGATTAGTTAACAAAACAGTTCATTTTAAACCTTAAAATGAATCAATGAGGACATGAAATAAATCATAATCTTCAGAAATGACTATGTCAAAGCAATAAAAAAACTAGGGCTTTACAATGATGGTGAAAACATGGAAAAATGCTGTGGTCTGTTGCTGTGACCTGGAGTGGTCTGCTCTGGCCCCTGTCTCTCAAACACATGGGTTGAATTTGACCCACTGCTCTAGCATCATCTCTCCTAACTTTCTCCTCTCTCTATCCTGTCCGATAAATACAAAATATATGAAACAAGTTGGATTTCCCCGCTCCTAAGAAAAATGTAGCTGACAAGCACAGAGAGAGACATTCATGCAATATTGACAGTGGAACCGATTGAGGACGTGGCACCTATCTCCCATGAAGAAAACTAGATCTCAGCTTTGTGTCAACTTACATAAAAGGAGGTGAGGCTGGCCATGCTCTTCAACACTCTCGAGGCATAAACAGTCTTATAAAGAGAAAAGCCAGGCCAGCTACAACTGTGGTGTTATTGTTGCAGAGAGAGAAAGAGAGAGAGACAGAGAGAGAGAGAGCAATAGACAGAGAGAGAGAGGAGGTTGTGAAAGCCAGGTATGAAGCAGAGTTGTCGCTGCGTTTGACTAAAGATAACAAACCACGCAGGGAGGAGGTTAATACAACAGTGTATCTGTTCAACAGAAAACCTGTTGTTGTAGTGTGTGTGTTTGCGTGTGTGCGTGCGTGCGTGCGTGCGTGCGTGCGTGCGTGCGTGCGTGCGTGCGTGTGTGTGTGCGTGTGTGTTTTAGAATGTTTGTGTTGTGTGTTCGCATCTGATTAGCCTAACTGTGAACAAGCCAAGTAAGAGCAAAGTATATTTAGCAATTTCACTTATACATTTCCATAAAAGCCAGACTATGGAATATGAATATGGCACATTGAAAAGACACGCAAGCCAATAGTTAAACTGATATTGGGAGCAGTATATCTAAGCCTGGAATCTCAGGTTCAATTGTTTAATGCACCCCAGGAGTTCCAGGAATGTGCCTGCTCTCACATGTGGGAAAGCTTAGCCTCATCTGGTGATTGGGGGATCATTTTCACCCAGCAGAGAACAGGTTTGAAGCCAGAGGCCACATCTTTATGTCACTTGAGACAAAGTCATCTACACAATAGTGTCCTCAGCAAATCCAATACATATAATAACATTGATAAACAGGGAAAGAAACAGCCTTTTAATGTGTGGATATATATCTCTGCATCTCCTAAGTGTTTCTCATGACACAGATCCCATATGGCCCTTTTTTATTTATTATTTCACCTTTATTTAACCAGGTAAGCTAGTTGAGAACAAGTTCTCATTTACAACTGGGACCTGGCCAAGGTAAAGAAAAGCAGTGCGACAGAAACAACAACACAGAGTTACACATTGAATAAACAAGCATACAGTCAATAACACAATAGAAAAAAATTAAGTCTATATACAGTGTGTGCAAATGGCATGAGGAGGTATGGCAATAAATAGGCCATAGTGGCAAAGTAATTACAATTTAGCAGATTGACACTGGAGTGATAGATGAGCAGATGATGGTGTGTAAGTAGTACAGTAGTCTCTCCAAGACCATTGCACTGGAGTATGGGTACATGTCCCAAATGTCACCCTATTCCATATAGTGCACTACTTTTGACCAGGGTGCACTATATTAGGGAATAGGGTGCCAGTTAGGATACAGACTGGGACACATCCCACTGTGTTGGTCATAGGAACCAAGGGTTGCCCGGCTGTCAATTTTAAGGCAGCATACTGTTTATACGGGTAATGCCAACAGGATCCTGATTGCAAGCCACTGGTTTATGATGATTAGCCATGGAGACTATTCCCAATTAGGTTTGATTTGAATCACCCTTTTTTTAACATTAGGCTCTACCATGCAGTCCCACTGTAAGTCTGAGGTTGGGTTTCACCTAGATTAGAGACAGTGTGTGTGTTTGTGTTGGTGAGCATGTGTGTGTGTGTATGCGTGCATGACTGCGTGTGTGTATAGCACTGTGTAATGATGTAGAAAACCCAATTAGTATCTTTGGACTGGTTGAGAGATTTGAAGGTGTTAATCACACAGAACACGGGTTTCTCTGAGCTGGTATAGAGAACAGTGTGTCCTGTCTCTGTTTTTATTGGATGACCACAGACTTGCATTTTTATCCAAACATCTCTTTTTTCCCAGAATGAAATGATTCACCAGGTATTCCCTGTCTTTCCCCATGCTGAAATATTTTCCATTTGGAACAATAATCTATGTTTCATTAGGAGATAGAGACAAAATGGTTGATTTGGATTGCGAGTTACTTCGTTGTGTTTAAGATGGCGTGGTAAATTCCACTGACTAATCAATCAGAGAAAGTCTTCATAAGAAGTGACACATTTCAGTGACAGTACAGTAGTTGGACAGAATCTAGTTGTCACGATCGTCGTATAGTGAAAGAGAGGAGGACCAAGGAGCAGCGTGATAACAATACATCTTACTTTTTAATGAAGACGAAACAAACACTTTTACAAACTAACAAAACGACGAACGTGAAGCTATACAAACAATAAGCGCAGACACTGGCAACTTACACATAGACAATTACCCACAACCTACCTAATGACTATGGCTGCCTAAATATGGCTCCCAATCAGAGACAACGATAGACAGCTGTCTCTAATTGAGAACCAATCTAGGCAAGACATAGACTTACATAAACACCTACAATGAACACAACCCCATGAACTCTACAAACACCCCCTAGACAATACAAACACCCTAGACGAGACAAAAACACACAAACATCCCCCATGTCACACCCTGACCTAACTAAAATAATAAAGAAAACAAAGATAACTAAGGCCAGGGCGTGACACTAGTGTCACAACAAGAAGAGTACAGCAGTCACCACCACTATGTCCTACTAACAATCTGCACCAAAATGTTGCCTGTCTATGCCAATGTTATGGTGACAAGGTCATGGGAGGGGTTGTCATCGAACAGTACGTCTGTATGATTCCGTTTTCGTAATCTCAACTTTATCTCCATGTGAAACAACTTTTGGATAGTTTTAAAGCTATCATCAAGTGTTGCCACAGCTGTGATTGTGGATATCCAATACAACATGACTCCAACAGAAAGGCTTTCAGCAGATTATCCTCAGATACAAATACCTAATATAGTCCCAACCCTTTATGCTCCAGTTTCCCATTATGAAATTATTGTTGGATTAATCAGCCAATAAGCATTACTGAATAAATCTCTCAAAACGTTTCTCCATTTGTGATGTTCTGTGGTGCCTTCAATAGTTTTTACAACAATGAGTAACACTATGACAATATCACTGAGGAGAAGGAGAAGTTTTGATTTAGTCCACTACTTTTGACCAGGGCCATTCCCTATATATAGTAGTCAACTACTTTTGACCAGAGACCTATGGGCCCTGGTCAAAAGTAGTGGACTAAATAGGGAATAGGCTGCCAATTGGGATGCAAACTTTAGTCTTTAGAGCAGGCAATTTATTCCCTGGGCCTGACCAACTTTTTTCCAATCCTTAAACTGAATTGTGCAAAACACATGAGCTGCCTCAGTGGCAAAGCAACTGCTTCAACCTCGCTAAGAAGATCACTTCTGATGTCTCCACATCAAAAACAGTGTGCGAACCTAGACACTGGGGGAACGAGAAGTGGAGGACTGATGTTTCCAACTTATCAAATCATATTGGGTTACTCTTGTGTACATACGCAGTGGTTGACCGTTAGGAAAGCTCTTAGTGGAATTGTCATTGATTCAGTGCTCATGCTCTCCTCTCTCCATCCACCTTTTCAGCCTGCAGGTTGCAACTGATATCTTGGTTGCACTTTAGTTGACACCTAGCATCATAACATGTTATGACACTGTCATACCCATGTCCTAATATATCATAACAGCTGACATAAATTGTTATAACCTGTCACAATATGTTCGAAACACTGTCATGACTCATATCTTTACACCTGTTGTGACATATATTGAGTTATTTTATGTCTGGTTATAACACCTACATAAGTGTCAAAACCCAGATTTATTCAAATGTGTTTTTCTCTGCCAAGAAGTTTCCTTTCGTTTGAAAGTTTGTTTCCTAAATCATTTGCTGTAGTAATGAATCATTCACAGTCATGTTTTGTCCATCGTATTTTAAATAACATGTTGAAATACACTTTATGACACTGTCATGAAGCATTATGATCATCCTGTGTCACTTTACTTGAACTAAGAAAATACACTTTATTGCACTGTCAAGAAGCATCATGACCATCATAATCATATAAAACAGATAGGCCTATCACGTACATGCCCTTATGTCAGTCATCAGTCATAAAGAGGGTGTCTTGTCCTGCTCCTGAAATCTGCTCCTGCATTCATCTCAGTCATCAGCAATAGAGCATTGGGGTAGGTGCATGTCTGACATTAACGTGTGCGCTATTACAATGGTCATTTAATAGTTCCGAAAATGTGCAGACTAAAGTGTAAATGGAATGTTTTGCCTTGTGTGGTAGGTTTTGTGGGTCTTGACAATCTTATGTAGGTGTCATAACCAGCCATAAAATAACACTATACATGTCACAACAGGTCTAAATATGTGCCATGACAGTGTAATGACCATATTATGACAAGTTATGTCAGATGTTATGACATGGTTATGAACGTGTTAAGAAAGTGTTACAGATATCGTTCCTTTTCCATGTTTATTCTAGCTATAGTCCCCACAGCACTTTGCATAGCCTATATTGTAAAATGGTGCCAGATCATGAATCGGATGGATAAGCAAGCTTTTCCACTGCATCTTGTGAGGACAGAGAGAGAGAGAGAGAGAGAGTATTCAGTCCCTTTTCAACCCTGAGAGGCCTAAAAAACAGTACAGGACTTAGGTGATAGAACTCTTCATACACTTTTTTTCTGACCAAAAAGGAGCAGGTTTTCATCGGGAAGTTGGGTTGGTTACTATACCAAATATTTTAAAAGGGTGGGGGAAAAAACTCAAACCTTGGCTTAAAGTGTCATGTTTTTTTCGTTATTGTATTGGTGAATACAGGGCACTGACTCAGAGCCGGAGAGTTTTCAACATTCACACGGACTGCAGCTGCATAGGGATCAATTCATATTTAATCTCACCCAATAGCTTCAGACTCAGTGAACACTATCATGGTGATCGGTCACATATTTTTTTCTTCTTCTCTCTCTATCTCTTCTTCTTTAATATGTTTCTGTGCAGCTGTTAGCATATGTTTGGAGAAGAAGAAAGAGAATGTGATCGTTTTCATTTAAAGTCTAACGAGTGGCAAAGGAATACCCAATAAAACAGAGACTCAAAGTGACAAAACAGCCAAGACAACGGAGTGTTGGAAACATTAACATAGAGAGAGAGAGCGAGAAAGTCCTGAAAGATTTGTGAAGTCATTCTAACAAGAGAAATAACAATAAAAAACATTGGAATTGGTGAACAAGCCTTTAAAATCATCAAGAAGAGAAATGTTACGTTCATATATTTGGCGGTGGTGGGCGTTTCGTCATTACTACAGTAGGGGGATTCCTCGCCAAACAAGACCATAGAAGGGTCCTTTAGAGGAAGGATTGTTGACATATATTTGACGTTTTATTAAAACAATAACAAAGCGGTTTCCTTGCCTCTGTTTGGTAAAAAGCTTAGGGATGGGCCTGGAGAAATTGAACAACTCTCAAATTCATAGACAGCTATGGATGCAAGGACTAACCATCCATGATATCAAATGTATAGTTTTAACCATGTTTTGAGGCTATACAGTGATTGTATACTTTTACATTGTTTACAAACATTGGAGTAAACAAGCTTGTGTATTGGGTTCTGATGGTGTACGACACTTGAACTAAGCTCATGAAGCATTTAAAAATTATATTTTTCAAGAATCAATGTGTATAGCTCATTCATTTATAAGTCTAACTGGTTGTAGCAACTAATGATTCTAGCTTTAAAGCACAATTGAGAAATTATTTATTGTTGGTTTTCAGTTTGACATTTTTTGACATTTTGGCCTAAACATCCTGACTCCATAATGTTTCATTTGTAGGTGCTACAAAGCAAAAGTTGGGGTCATATGAAGCTTTACCTCTTGCTCTGTAATTTGAGTAGTATTTTGATTTCAATAACACATTTCTTACATAAATATATAAATATTGAAAAACATAAACATGAGTGTAGAATATATACGTATATAAAAGGCAAATATTTCAATATATTGTTGAACATAATATTCTCTACGGGTATATCAAAGTTCCAGAGTGGGATCTCTGCTACTTTTAGAGTTATGATCCAATGTATAAGCATTACTAACAGAGTGAATGTGAAAATGGATAAAAAATGGTCGCCCTGGTGATTTTCAGGATGTGCGATGCTAGAACTAAAAGCTGGGCTGAGATTGGTTACATTGCATTCAATTTTCAATATTCGTAAATTAACTATTAAGTATTTTTTAAACATCCCGCTTTGGGCTGCATAATTTATGAACAGAATTAATGTCTTACCTCAAATAGCCACGAAATCCCTAGTTTTAAAGCCACTGTTTTTTTTCAATCATCAAGTTTGCAGACGACACAACAGTAGTAGGCCTGATTACAACAATGACGAGATAGCCTACAGGGAGGAGGTGAGGGCTCTGGGAGTGTGGTGCCAGGAAAATAACCTCTCACTCAACGTCAACAAAACAAAGGAGCTGATGGTGGACTTCAGGAAACAGCAGAGGGAGCACGCCCCTATCCAAATCGACGGGACAGTAGTGGAGAAGGTGGAAAGCTTCAAGGTCCTCGGCGTACACATCACTGACGATCTGAAATGGTCCACCCAATCAGACACTATGGCGAAGAAGGCGCAATAGTGCCTCTTCAACCTCAGGAGGCTGAAGAAATTGGTCTTGGCCCCTAAAATCCTCACAAACTTTTACAGATTCACAATTGAGAGTATCCCGTCGGGCTGTATCACCAACTGGTAAGGCAACTGCACCACCCGCAACTGCAGGGCTCTCGAGAGGGTGGTGTGGTTTGCCCAACGCATCACCGGGGGCAAACTACCTGTAGCACCCGATGTCACAGGAAGGCCAAAAAGATCATCAAGGACGTCAACCACCCAAGCGAAGGCCTGTACCCCGTTATCATCTAGAAGGCGATGTCAGTACAGGTACATCAAAGCTGAAAAACAGCTTCTGTCAGACTGTTAACCTCTACGGGAATGGTGTCCCCCCCGGGACGGTTAAGCTAACGTAGGCTAATGTAATTAGCATGAGGTTGTAAGTAACAAAGATAATTCCCAAGACATAGACATATCTGTTATGGACAGGAAACTTACATTCTTGTTAATCTAACTGCACTGTCCAATTTACATTAGCTATTACAGTGAAATAATATCATGCTATTGTTTGAGGAGAGTGCAGAATTATGAACTTGAAAATGTATTAATAAACCAATTAGGCACATTTGGGCAGTCTTGATACAACATTTTGAACAGATGTGCAATGGTTCATTGGATCAATCTAAAACTTTACACATCCACTGCTGCTAGCGGCCAAAATCTAAATTGCACCTGGGCTGGAACAATATTACCTTTAACCAGATCTAATGTATTGTCCTACATTCATTTCACATTTCCACAAACTTCAAAGTATTTGCTTTTAAATGGTATCAAGAATATGCATATCCTTGCTTCAGGTCTTGAGCTACAGGCAGTAGATTTGTGTATATCATTTTAGGCAAAAATTGAAAAAAAGGGTCGGATCCTTAGTTAGAAAATTGTTATTGAAATCAAAATACTACTCATTTTACAGTACACACTGTAAAGCTTCACATGACACCAACTTTTAATTTATAGAACCTGCAGATGAAACATTATGGAGTATTAAAGGGAAAGGGCATACATATTCCAAAGGAAATTATTGATGTCTCAATTATGCTTTAACATGCAAATGTCAAGTATAGGTAAAAAATAGTTCCTTCAAAGGACCCTTCTATAGATTTAATTTAACTAAAATCCCCAAAATCCTGGTCTTGTTTTGCTCTAGTTTTGTAAGGAATCACCCAATAGCCTAATGAGGCTCTGTCAGATGATGAGGAAACACCCAGTAACCTAATGATGCTCTGTCAGATGGTGAGGAATCATCCAATAGCCTAATGATGCTCTGTCAGATGATGAGGAATCACCAAATTATGTTCTGTCTGATGATGAGGAAACACCCAGTAACCCAATGATGCTCTGTCTGATGATGAGGAAACACCCAATAGCCTAATGAGGCTCTGTCAGATGATGAGGAAACACCCAGTAACCTAATGAGGCTCTGTCAGATGATGAGAATTCACCCAGTAGCCTAATGAGGCTCTGTCAGATGATGAGGAAACACCCAGTAACCTAATGAGGCTCTGTCAGATGATGAGGAAACACCCAGTAACCTAATGAGGCTCTGTCAGATGATGAGGAAACACCCAGTAACCTAATGATGCTCTGTCAAATGATGAGGAAACACCCAGTAACCTAATGAGGCTCTGTCAGATGATGAGGAAACACCCAGTAACCTAATGATGCTCTGTCAAATGATGAGGATTCACCCAGTAGCCTAATGATGCTCTGTCAAATGATGAGGAAACACCCAGTAACCTAATGAGGCTCTGTCAGATGATGAGGAAACACCCAGTAACCTAATGATGCTCTGTCAGATGATGAGGATTCACCCAGTAGACTAATGATGCTCAGTCAAATGATGAGGATTCACCCAGTAGCCTAATGATGCTCTGTCAAATGATGAGGATTCACCCAGTAGCCTAGCTATGCTCTGACAGATTTCTGTCAAATCTGTAGAGAAAGTTGCAGATCAGTCGCAGTGAAAAGACAACCCATGCCCTGTCTCTCGGTCTCCTTCACTGTGTTGGTATCCATTTCATATCACTGAGGAGAAATTGGAAACACCTGATAATTAGTCAAACTATTCCAAAAAGTAAGTCTAAAGGTGGTAAAACTTTAAGAATGTTAGTAGTCAGAAAATACTTGCCGTTTACCGCAATCGTTGATTGATTCATTTTTGTCATCCAGCTTGGCACATTAAAATAACAGGCTACACACTGAAACAATTACAGACATCATTTCTGCTCTTTAAACAGCTGAAGATGGCGGTGGAGGGATGGAGTGGTTGGATGAATCAGGAAATGACGAGAGAAACCAGACCAGACATGTGTGACTGCCTCAGCGGTGTAATACCACTCACTGATGAGAGTGATCGAGGACCGTTTCTCAGAATCTAAAATGGATCGAGGGGCTCTAAGAGTGGTTTATTGTGTCATTGTTGGCTTTGGGTTCTGTTTTAATCTATGCAGCTGTTTTACCCCCTGTGACTGACAGTGCTGTAGGCTTTCAACAGTCAGGAAACATGGCCATGTACACTGTATGTGGAATTTTAAGAAAAAACAGTCAAGCGTTTTATCGGTCAACCATCCAATTGCACGAGCTCTACCAATGGGGGAAAATGAGTTGACTGAGTCTGATGGTGACCTCAAACATCTGCTTCTGAAATGAGTCATCATTCTTTCCCGATAATACTCCCTACGGCAACTACATGAGAAATACTACAGGTCTTATACATTAGCTTTTTTTATACAGCACTTGTGTCAACATGATGTAAATCACAGACAGAGAGCTATGAAATATCTGAGCCTGGCGACCAGTTGGGCCTCCAAAAACAGGATCTGAGCCTGGCTACCTGTTGGGCCTCCAAAAACAGGTCCTGAGCCTGGTTACCCATTGGGCCTCCAAAAACAGGACCTGAGCCTGTATACACGATGGGCCTCCAAAAACAGGATCTGACCCCTGCTACCCGTTGGGCCTCCAAAAACAGGATCTGACCCCTGCTACCCGTTGGGCCTCCAAAAACAGGATCTGAGCCTGGCTACCCGTTGGGCCTCCAAAAACAGGATTTGAGCCTGGCTACCCGTTGGGCCTCCAAAAACAGGATTTGAGCCTGGCTACTCGTTGGGCCTCCAAAAACAGGATTTGAGCCTGGCTATCCGTTGGGCCTCCAAAAACAGGATTTGAGCCTGGCTACCTGTTGGGCCTCCAAAAACAGGACCTGAGCCTGGCTACCCGTTGGGCCTCCAAAAACAGGACCTGAGCCTGGCTACCCGTTGGGCCTCCAAAAACAGGACCTGAGCCTGGCTACCCGTTGGGCCTCCAAAAACAGGACCTGAGCCTGGCTACCCGTTGGGCCTCCAAAAACAGGACCTGAGCCTGGCTACCCGTTGGGCCTCCAAAAACAGGACCTGAGCCTGGCTACCCGTTGGGCCTCCAAAAACAGGATCTGCGTCTCAAATGGCACCCTACTGCTGGTCATGTCTTAAAACGTCCAATCCACCTAACCTTGTCCCAAACAACAAACCAGGTTGTAGCTGTAGTTTTATTTCTAAATGATCACTAACCTCGAGCCTCAGACATGCCCACACACTCAGCCCCTGATACCACCAGGATCTCAGTCCCTGATACCACCAGGATCTCTGTCTGCAGCCCCAGATACCACCAGGATCTCTGTCTGCAGCCCCTGATACCACCAGGATCTCAGCCCCTGATACCACCAGGATCTCAGCCCCTGATAACACCAGCATCTCAGCCCCTGATACCACCAGGATCTCAGCCCCTGATACCACCAGGATCTTAGCCCCTCATACCACCAGGATCTCTGTCTGTGGGGGGCTAGGGTCTCTGTCTGTGGCAGGCCGGGTTCTCTGTCTGTGGGGGGCTGGGGTCTCTGTCTGTGGAGGGCTGATACCACCAGGATCTCTGTCTGTGCCGGGCTGGGGTCTCTGTCTGTGGCGGGCTGGGGCTGGGGTCTCTGTCTGTGGTGGGCCGGGGTCACTGTCTGTGGTGGGCCGGGGTCGCTGTCTGCGGCGGATCAGGTTCTCTGTCTGTGGTGGGCCAGAGGCCGGGGTCTCTGCAGAGCCTGATAAGACAGAAGACAGTACAGCCTGGCCTTGTGTCCTAAACACATACACATATTACACACTTATTTCTAAAGTTGCTCCCTAAATGGCACCCTATCCCTATATGGTGTGCTAATTTTAATTAAGGGGATCATTTAAAAAGTTCTTGATATAGGGAATAGAGTGTCATTTGGGATGTAGGATATGTTTATAAAGTGGGCATTCCACAGCAGACTCCTTTAAAAACTATGCACCATTTCTGCATTCCTTGTCTAAACATATGGAGTAAACAGTATTGCTTCACTCTTGTCTTTAGGGTAAGTGGATGAATCCTTGAGCTTGGGTTGGGCAGGGCAGCAGATAGCCTAACGATGGGAACCTAGTGAGTGAACTTCCATCGACCTGAAGTAGGAGCGTAGTAGTAACTGATTGTAGAAGACTTGGCAAAGACTCAACAGAGATCCAACCCCTAACTTTAAACTGAATAATGATATGTGTGATTGATGTGGCCCCTCCACTTGGCCCCCAAGAGGTCATCTGCTTTCCACTGTCTCGCATGTGAAGGAGTTTTACATCAATTGTCTCTAACCAAAGCATCTAGCCTTGTTTTGTTAATCTGACAAAAGCTGTTTGACTTCCAGCAGCATATTAAAATGTGAAAAGGTGCATAGCGTTTGTTGCTTAATGCATAACAGGGCCTTTGAATATCTTGACACACCAGTAAACAGAATATACAGTGCTAAGTAAGCAGATTGATTCAGTTAATGCTGCTTTCACCTCCATAAATGTTCATTTTTTTCTGTCAATTACTCACCTTCTCTGATTCCTATTCAGAGTTAGCTACCATCATAAATTCTTGTTCAACATTGAAAACATCAAACCTCTAATCCTTTGTCAGTTCCCCTGGCTGCAGCTCTGGGCCACTTGGTTAGTTTTGTTCTGCTCCTCTGGTGCGTGAAGAACCTCTGTAGTGTTGTGTTACAATACATGTCTTGTTTCTGTTAGGGGCCAGGAAACCGAGTCAGAGGCTGCTTTCCCAAAACCTTTCCTGTGTGAATTGGCCACTTGTTTCAGGTTTCTGGTTGCATCCCCCCCAGCCGCCAAACCAACCGGTCCCAAATAGGGACATTTTAGGGAAGGTGACCTTTAACCTTCACCACCGTGTCCAAAATGGCACCCTATTCCCCATATAGCGCACAATAATAACTATGTAGCGTACTGTCAATGGAAATACGGTGCATTTTGGGACGCACCTCATGTCTTCCTATTTACCTCTCAGAAAATAGTGGAATTATGACATTTAACACAGTCTGTCGCCTGCAGATGTCTAGGGTAGCCTGGCTGTGACTGGGAGCTATTGAGACCACAGCTCAATTACTGGCCTGGCAGACCCTTTCTCAGTAGTGGCAGACATTAAAACACATTCACATTTCATGAAAATGTAACAGAAAATAACTAAAACACATGTTTTCTTAAGAGTAGACAGTAGGTTGACAATGAAAACACGTGAAACTAATGACATGGTGCAGTGTTGTTCTGCTCCTGGTAAATCATTTATATCTGGAATGTGCATTAAAGCTGCTTTGATATCAATGCTCCACACAGCCGTGAAGGCCATGTGTGACGCAAGGGCGCCATCTAGAGGTAGAGAGAGGTAGAGAGAGGTAGAGAGAGAGGTAGAGAGAGAGGTAGAGAAAGAGGTAGAGAGAGAGTTAGAGAGAGAGGTAGAGAGGTGTAGAGAGAGAGAGAGAGGGCTTCCTCAGGCTTTAGACATAGTTTCAGGCTTTTATTTTGAAAAATGAGTGAGATTTTTCAAAAGTAGCCAGGTGTCCTCTGAATAGTTCCTGCATGCGAGAGGGGAGCTCTCCATTTTCTTTTTCTCTCTTATTGAATAGGTTACGGTCCGGCTGAAATATTATCGACTATGTTTGTTATAAACAACCTGAGGATTGATTATAAAAAACATTTGACATGTTTCTACGACCTTTACGGATACTTTTTGGAATTTTCGTCGAACGGAACGAGGCTTTGGTTTTCTGAACATAACGCGTAACCTAAAATGGGTTATCGAACAAAAATAATATTTGTTGTGTAACTGGGAGTCTCGTGAGTGCAAACATCCGAAGATTATCAAAGGTAAGCGATTAATTTTATTGCTTTTCTGACTTTGGGGCTAGCTGTTCTAGCATTGATTGATACACTCATAAAAGCTTGGATTTCTTTCTCTGTAAAGCATATTTTCAAAATCTAACACGATAGGTGGATTAACAACAAGCTAAACTGTGTTTTGGTATATTTCACTTGTGATTGCATGATTATAAATATTTTTTGTAATATTTTGCGCCCTGCAATTCAGCAGTTGTTTAGGAAAATGATCCCGTAAAAGGGATCCGTAGCGCAGAGAAGTTAATGCAACCGCTGCGTCAGATTTCAAAAAAGCTTTACCGAAAAAGCACACCATGTAATAATCTGAGTACAGCGCTCAGAGCCCAAGCAAGCCATACAGATATCAGCCATGTTGTGGAGTCAACAAAGTCAGAAATAGCATTATAAATATTCACTTACCTTTGATGATCTTCATCAGAATGCACTCCCAGGAATCCCAGTTCCACTATAAATGTTTGATTTGTTCGATAAAGTCCATAATTTATGTCCAAATACCTCCCTTTTGCGTTTAGTACACAATCCAAACTGATGACGCGCGTGCAGGTCCAGGCGAAAGTTCAGACGAAAAGTCATATTACAGTTCGTAGAAACATGTCAAACGAAGTATAAAATCAATCTTTAGGATGTTTTTATCATAAATCTTCAATAATGTTCCAAACGGAGAATTCCTTTGTCTGTAGAATTGCAATGGAACGCAAGCTACCTCTCACGTGAATGCGCATGACCAGCTCATGCCACTCTGGCAGACCTCTGACTCATTCAGCTCCCATTCCCCCCTCCTTCACAGTAGAAGCATCAAACAAGGTTCTAAAGACTGTTGACATCTAGTGGAAGCCTTAGGAAGTGCAATATGACCCCATTTCCAATGTATCTTGGATAGGCAAAGAGTTGAGAAACTACAAACCTCAGATTTCCCACTTCCTGGTTGGATTTGTTCACAGGTTTTTGCCGGCCATATGAGTTCTGTTATAGTCACAGACATCATTCAAACAGTTTTAGAAACTTCAGAGTGTTTTCTATCCAAATCTACTAATTATATGCATATTATAGCTTTTAGGACTGAGTAGCAGGCAGGTTACTTTGGGCACCTTTTTATCCAAGCTACTCAATACTGCCCCCCTGTCCCAAAGAAGTTAAAGTCTCCACCCACTAGGAGCGCCGCCTCTGGGTGAGCGGTTTCCTGTTTGCTTATTTCCTTATAGAGCTGACTGAGTGCGGTCTTAGTGCCAGCGTCCGTCTGTGGTGGTAAATAAACAGCCACGAAAAGTATAGCTGAAAACGTTCTTGGCAAATAGTGTGGTCTGCAGTTAATAATGAGATACTCTACTTCAGGCGAGCAAAATTTTGAAACCTCCTTAGATTTTGTGCACCAGCTGTTGTTTACAAATGCACAGACCGCCCCCACCCCTTGTCTTACCGGAGTGTGCTGTTGTTTCTAGCCGGTGCAACGTATATCCATGTCATCATTCAGCCACGATTCCGTGAAACATAAGATTTTACCGTTTTTGATGTTCCGTTGGTAGGATATTCATGATCTTACCTCATCTAATTTATTTTCCAATGATTGCATGTTGGCGAGTAATATTGACGATAACGGCAGCTTTCCCACTCGCCTTCTGCGGATCCTTACGAGGAACCCCGCTCTGTGTCCTCTGTACCTGTGTCTCTTCCTCTTGCCAATAACTGGGATGTTGGCCTTATCGGGTGTTAAGAGAATGTCCTGTGCGTCCTGATTGTTGAAGAAAAAATCTTCATCTAATCCGAGGTGAGTGATTGCTGTCCTGGTATCCAGAAGCTCTTTTTTTACCGTAAGATACTGTGGCAGAAAGAATATGTACAAAAGAAGTTACAATAAATAGCACAATTGGTTGGGCGCCTGTAAAACTGCTGCCATTTCTTTCGGACCCATTTTATTAATGATGGACTGCTGTGATTCCAAACTTAAATACCACAGTGTAAAATCACAACTGCAAGTTTTGTGACCTGTTGCCACAAGAAAAGGTCAACCAGTAAAGAACAAACATCATTGTAAATTCAACCTATTTTTATGTTTAGTTATTTTCCCTGATGTACTTTAACTATTTTCACATCATTACAACACTGCATATAGACATTATGACATTTGAAATGTCTTTATTATTTTGGAACTTTTGTGAGTGTAATGTTACTGTTAAGTTTTATTGTTCCTTTCACTTATATCATTATGTATTTCACTTGCTATAGCAATGTAAACATATGTTTCCCATGCCAGTAAAGCCCCTTAAATTGAATTGAGGGAGAGAGACAGAGAGAGAGAGCATCTTTGCCCAATCACCTCTGAAGAAGAGCAGACTGAACTACTCCAAACCAATCAAATGCAGCCACTCTTATACACAACCAACCATAGCACTGCCTTTAATCACACTCCTCCTAAGTTACATCCAAAATAGGGCTCTGGTCAAAAGTAGTGCACTATATAGGGTAGGGATCATGGACTAAATTCAGCACCGGCCTGATGTTTTCAAGAACATAATTACGAATAATTTATAGACTTCAAAGTGACCACAAGAAGCCCAAACATATATAATATTTGACTAAAACATAATCATTTCAAGCCTTGCTGACATTTGTATACGACCACGTGTCTCTCTATTATGCGTGGGAATACTTGGGAACAGATTTCTAAAATTAAAATCACTTAGAGTTGATTTCCGAGTGTTTTTTCAGTCTTTGATGACCAACAATGAATTTTAATTTGATTTGTATTATTGTAGAGTAATAGTGACGACGTGAAAACTATGACTTAACACTTATGGAATAATGTAGTAACCAAAAAGGTGTTAAACAAATCAAAAAATATTTTAGATTTTAGATTCTTCGAAGTAGCCACCATTTGCCATGATGACAGCTTTGCACACTCTTTGCATTCTCTCAAACAGCTTCACCTGGTATGCTTTTTCAACAGTCTTGAAGGAGTTCCCACATATGCTGAGACCTTGTTGGCTGCTTTTCCTTCACTCTGCGGTCCAACTCTTCCCAAACCATCTCAATTGGGTTGAGGTCAGGTGATTGTAGAGGCCAGGTCATCTGATGCAGCATTCCATCACTCTCGTTCTTGGTCAAATAGCCCTTACACAGCCTGGAGGTGTGTTGGGTCATTGTCCTGTTGAAAAACAAATCATAGTCCTACTAAGCACAAACCAGATGGGATGGCGTATCGCTGCAGAATGCTGTGGTAGCCATGCTGGTTAAGTGTGCCTTGAATTCTAAATAAATCACAGACAATGTCACCAGCAAAGCACACCCACACCATCACACCTCCTCCTCCATGCTTCACACACACAAATCTCAAATTTGGACACATCAGACCAAAGGACAGATTTCCATCAGACTAATGTCCATTGCATCTGTTTCTTGGCATAAGCAAGTCTCTTCTTCTTATTGGTGTCCTTTAGTAGAGGTTTCTTTGCAGCAATTCGACCATGAAGGCCTGATTTACGCAGTCTCCTCTGAACAGTTATTGTTGAGATGGGTCTGTTACTTAAACTCTGAAGCATTTATTTGGGCTGCAATTTCTGGGGCTGGTAACTCTAATGAACTTATCATCTGCATTAGAGGTAACTCTGGGTATCCTTTCCTGTGGCGGTCCTCATGAGAGCCAGTTTCATCTTAGTACTTGGTTTTTGCGACTGCACTTGAAGAAACTTTCAAAGTTTGTTACATTTTCCAGGTTGACTGACCTTCATGTCTTAAAGTAATGATAGATTGTCATTTCCCTTTGATTATTTAAGCTGTTCTTGCCATAATATGGACTTGGTATTTTACCAAATGTTCTGTGTACTAACCCTACATTGTCACAACACAACTGATTGGCTTAAACACATTAAGAAGGAAAGAAAATCCACAAATTACCTTTTAAGAAGGCACACCTGTTAATGTACATGTATTCCAGTTGACTACCTCATGAAGCTGGTTGAGAGAATGCCAAGAGTGTGCAAAGCAGTCATCAAGGCAAAGGGTGGCTAATTGAAGAATCTAAAACATAAAATATATTTTGATTTGCTTAACACATTTTTGGTTACTACATGATTCCATATCTGTTATTCCATAGTTTTGATGACTTCATTATTATTCTACAAATGTAGAAAATAGTCAAATTAAAGAAAATCCCTGGAATAAGTAGGTGTGTCCAAACTTTTGACTGGCACTGTATATACAGTTGAAGTTGGAAGTTTACATACACCTTAGCCAAATACATTTAAACTCAGTTTTTCACAATTCCTGACATTTAATCGAAGTTAAAATTCCCTGTTTTAGGTCAGTTAGGATTACCACTTCATTTTAAGAATGTGAAATGTCAAAATAATAGGAAGGAGAATGATTTCTTTCAGCTTTTATTTCATTCATCACATTCCCAGTGGGTCACAAGTTTACATACACTCAAATAGTATTTGGTAGCATTGCGTTTAAATTGTTTAACTTGGGTCAAACATTTTGGGTAGCCTTACACAAGCTTCCCACAATAAGTGGGAAGAGCTGGTGACAGAGCTGGTGTAACTGACAGAGCTGGTGTAACTGAGTCAGGTTTGTAGGCCCTCCTTTCTCGCACACACTTTTTCAGTTCTGCCCACAAATTTATTATAGGATTGAGGTCAGGGCTTTGTGATGGCCACTCCAAAACTTTAATTTGTTGTCCTTAAGCCATTTTGACGCAACTTTGGAAGTATGCTTGGGGTCATTGCCCATTTGGAATACCCGTTTGCGACCAAGCTTAAACTTCCTGATTGAGGTGTTGCTTCAATATATCCAAATAATTTTACTTCCTCATGATGCCCTCTATTTTGTGAAGTGCACCAGTCCCTCCTGCAGCAAAGCACCCCCACAACTTGATGCTGCCAACCCGTGCTTCACGGTTAGGATGGTGTTCTTTGCCTTGCAAGCATCCCCCCTTTTTCCTCCAAACATAACGATTGTCATTATGGCCAAACAGTTCTATTTTTGTTCCATCAGACCAGAGGACATTTCTCCAAAAAGTACGATCTTTGTCCCCATGTGCAGTTGAAAACCATGGTCAGGCTTTTTTTATGGCGGTTTTGGAGCAGTGGCTTCTTCCTTGCTGAGCGGCCATTCAGGTTATGTCGATATAGGACTTGTTTTAGTGTGGAAATAGATACTTTTGTACCTGTTTCCTCCAGCATCTTCACAAGGTCCATTGCTGTTGTTCTGGGATTGATTTGCACTTTTCACACCAAAGAGCATTCATCTCTAGGAGACAGAACGTGTTTCCTTCCTGAGCGGTATGACGGCTGCGTTGTCCCATGGTGTTTATACTTGCGTACTATTGTTTGTACAGATGAACGTGGTACCTTCATGAGTTTGGAAATTGCTCCCATGGATGAACCAGAATTGTGGAGGTTTACAATTTTTTATGAGGTCTTGGCTGATTTCTTTTGATTTTCCCATTATGTCAAGCAAAGAGGCACTGAGTTTGACGGTAGGCCTTGAAATACATCCACAGGTACACCTCCAATTGACTCAAATTATGTCAATTAGCCTATCAGAAGCTTCTAAAGCCATGACATCATTTTCTGGAATTTTCCAATCTGTTTAAAGGCACAGTCAACTTAGTGTATGTAAACTTCTGACAAACTGGAATTGTGATAATGTGAATTATAAGTGAAATAATCTGTCTGTAATTGCTGGAAAAATGACTTGTGTCATGCACAAATTAGATGTCCTAACCGACTTGCCAAAACTATAGTTTGCTAACAAGAAATGTGTGGAGTGGTTGAAAAACAAGTTTTAATGACTCCAACCTAAGTGTATGTAAACTTCCGACTTCTACTGTAAGACATCTGTATTGTCTTGTATGGTTGAGCTCTCAGTCCCGACCAGCTTCATTATTGCAATTCTTAATCAATAATAAAGATTGATTTTTTGAATAACAAAGTCTATCTCACTTAATAAAGATTTTTTCCACGACAACCTGTACTCAGAGCATGCATGGACCAACTGGAAAGTGTCTTTACTGACATTTTCAACCTCTCCCTGACCGAGTTTGTAATACCTACATGTCTCAAGCAGACCACCATAGTCCTTGTGCCCGAGAAAGTGAAGGTAACCTGCCTAAATTATTACCGCCCCGTAGCACCTACGTCAGTAGCCATGAAGTGCTTTGAAAGGCTGGTCATGGCTCACATCAACACCATCATCCCGGAAACCCTAGACCCACTCCAACTCGCATTCCGCCCCAACAGATCCACAGACGACACAATCTCAATCACACTCCACACTGCCCTTTCAACCACCTGGACAAAAGGAACACTTATGTGAGAAAAATGTTCATTGACTACAGCTCAGCGTTCAACACCATAATGCAATAGCTATGGACCCTGGGACTAAACAATTCTCTCTGCAACTGGATCCTGGACTTCCTGTTGGGCCACCCCCAGAAGGTAAGGTTAGGCAACAACACATCTTCCACGCTGACCCTGAACACTGGGGTCCCGCAGGGGTGCATGCTTAGTCCTCTCCTGTACTCCCTGTTCACCCACGACTGCGTGTCCAAGCACGACTCCAGTACCATCATTAAGTTTGCTGACAACACAACGGTGGTAGGCCTGATTACCGACAATGATGAGACAGCCTATAGGGAGGAAGTCAGAGACCTGGCAGTGTGGTGCCAGCACAACAACCTCTCCCTCAACGTGAGAAAAGGAGATGAATGTGGACTACAGGAAAAGGAGGGCCGAAAATGCCCCCATTCATGTCGACAGGGCTGTAGTGGAGCGGGTCGAGAGTTTGGTGTCCACATCACCAACAAACTATCATGGTCCAATCAAACCAAGAAAGTAGTGAAGAGGGCACTACAACACCTTTTCCCCCTCAGGAGACTGTAAAGATTTGGCATGGGTCCCTATATCCTCAAAAAAGCTTCTACCCCCAAGCCATAAGACTCCTGAACAATTAATAAAATGGCCATCCGGACTATTTGCATTGACACCCCCCACTCCCCTTTGTTTTTAAACAGCTGCTACTCACTGTTCATTATCTATGCATAGTCACTTTACCCCTACTTACATGTACATATTACCTCGACTAACCTGTACCCCCGCACATTGACTCGGTACCCGTAACCCCTGTACATAGCCTAATTATTGTTATTTTATTGTGTGTTTTTTTTATGGTCTTGTAAGTAAGCATTTCACAGTTAAGTTTACACCTGTTGTATTCGTTGCATGTGACAAATCAAATGTGATGTCATTTGATACCCCACAAGACATGCCACCAGAACAGACTATGGTAGGCACACAGTGCTACATAGAGCCATGACTACATGGAACTCTATTCCACATCAGGTAACTGATGCAAGCAGTAGAATCAGATTTAAAAAACAGATAAAAATACACCTTATGGAACAGCGGGGACTGTGAAGCAACACAAACATTCACACTATACACACGCGTACACATAGATTTTTGAGTTGCAGGTCCGGGAAGGACTGCATGTTGCACTTAAACAGCATGGGATTATTGTAGACCCGCCCTGCTTTTCAGAATGGGAGAGTGAGAGAGTTTAGACACCTACCAATTTGCTGTAAGTTGTTCTAGATACGAGTGTCTGCTAAATGATTCAAGTGTAAATGTTATGTAAATGATGATCACTGCAGACTGCTGCATGAATGTCAGTTGTGACACACCTGTACATGTAATGATGCTTTAAATTAAATAGTGTGAAGAAATTACAATAAACATGTATCTGTTCTTTGGGAATGCATTACGTTGTTGCTATTGGTCAATCATTAAAGGTCTAATCACAAACTTCAGGTTCTGCTGTTTTTAAAGAGGTGACTTAATCTCCGCCTTACCATGGTGTTTCAGGAAGGGTTCAAATTCATTCTGGAGTGTCTTTCTCTGCAACTGGAACATGCTGCCACATGGGCATAATACTGTGTACAAGTAGATAGGAACACAAGCACCAAAGGATATCACTATTTGATAGGTCACATTTACATGAGGTTACAAATAACATGGAACTCGGGCAGTGAACTGATTTGCACTTGAACACCGTGTCCACACCACTACTCAGCCTCATGGCATACAACAATACACTTGACATAGCTGCTGAAATTATATTTACAGTCATTTCACATACTGTTATCGGACATCAGCATATATACTGGCAGCATAATATTCCTCCTCTTACTATAAAACTATTTAATCACTGGTAAGTTCTCTAAAATATTTATTGTAAAACTAAAATTACAATTTTCTGTAGGATAAGTGATCAAGGTAAATAAAAAACAGCTTCTTGTCAAATTGACAGGAAGCATTGCGAGCGATCAAGATGATTGTGACTCAGTGTGAGAGAGATGGCAGAAAGCCGCTCATCTTGTCATTGTTTGTTTTGGATTACCTTTAGTTGGGCCTTTTTCTAGTGTGGTTAATGTACATATTTATTTAGTCACCAGGAACATATGAACAACCTGCTTGGACTGGCTCAACATGGGAGTCATACCTGAGCTGGCCCTGGACTTAAGGTAAGGTGTTTCCTGGGTACATGCTCATTCAACACCTGGTCACATATGCATCCTTCTCACATTAATGCACACATTAAACCAGGTGTTCAAGAAAATATGTAGGGAATAGGGTGCCATTTGGGATGCACACCCAGACTTTACACCATAGGCCTTGTTACTGTATTAATTGCTTGCAGCGGGTGCTCCAATGTTACAAAAACACTGTGGTTACTGTTACTGACCTATCCAGCAGCAGCAAAACGTTGTACATTCTACAGTAGACATTCCACTCTTCCATCTGCATGGCTGCAAACCTAGTGCTGGGACCCACCGCTACCCATGGAGCTGCATGGAGTTGGCAGCTATTGGCTGAAAAAAGGAGCGGACTGGAAATGGTGAACTTTGAAAAGTGCACAAAGTTGAGACCAACCAAAATGTCAATGATCATTGTAGTCTACTTTCATTAGATTTGGGTATGTGATTTTAGGTGAACATTGAAAAAAATGGTCAGATCCTTAATCAAACGTGACATTCTTATCTTAAACATTCAGTAACACAGGTAACCACTGACCGCTGCCTTTATAGGTTGACCTATGCCTATACTGATATTAATTCCTGATGGCAAAAAAAACCCACAAAAACATTTCCAACAGCAACACTCACAGAGCTTTGAATCATGGCATGTCTCCTGGCCTCCATCTATGGTGTCGATGTCAGCAGGGGTGTAAAGTACTGGGGTATCTGAACTTTACTATTTATATTTTTGACAACTTTTAGTTCACTATATTCCTAAAGAAAATAATGTACTTTTTACTCCATACATTTTCCCTAACACCCAAATGTACTCGTTACGTTTTGAATGCTTAGAAGGACAGGAAAATGGTCTAATTCACACACTTTTCAAGAGAACATCCCTGGACATCTGTATTGCCTCTGATCTGGTGGACTCACTAAACACAAATGCTTCATTTGTAAATGATGTGCCCCTGGCTATCCGTAGATAAAAAATATATATATAATAATTTTGTGTCATTTGGTTTGCTTAACATAAGCAAATTTAAATGATTTATACTTTTACTTTTTATACTTAAGTATATTTTTGCAGTTACATTTACATTTAAGTCTATTTAAAACCAAATACTTTAAGACTTTTACTCAAGTAATATTTTACTGCTTATATTTACTTTTACTCAAGTATGATATGTAGGTACTTTTTTCACCACTAGATGTCAGTCTCAGTGTGCATGTTGACAGCCTCATAGAAGCAGCTGGCCTGGATGAGAAGGTCCAGGTTCGGATGATCCTCCTGAGAGTTGAAAGAGTAGGTTGATTCTGGAATAGAGGTGTCAACCTCAGGATCATCATTCTCCAGCACTGAAGAAAAACTATAATAAACTCTAAAACAACATCAGTTTTTCAAATAACAATTCTATAACTTTTTATAGTTTTGCATGGAATATCATTTCACGGTGTGGGGGGTGGGGTGCTCTAGATGGCATGGTAGAATTAACTTGAAAATGGAGACTGAAGTACTATTACTATTAGCATGGTCAAATCTAACACAGTGGATGCATGCACACATCAAACTGCAAAACTGATCATTTACATTTCCCCTTGACCTTCAACCTCAACAGTGACACTGATTGACTCTAAAACACAAGGGAGTTATGGACTGTCATTAAATGTGTATAGCTCTATATATTACGGGGGACACTTGTCTTTTCAAGTTATCAAGGATGTGAATAAGCTCTGTATTGCATAGAGAAAGAATTCCTAAAAGATAGTTGGATTTTTGGCCAGTGGTGGCTGCGACTGAACAGTCCCAAGTGTCAACCAACTCCATCGCAAGTTTGGTGTCAAGTGGTCAAATCTTCTGGAACACATGGCTTCTGTCATGACCTGGTATAGGTGACATCTTTCCCAAATGTCTCTTGCAGTACTTTTAGGATAGTTTCGAGAATCTCGACACTATGGAACCGCACGAGAATGCCAGTGAGGATAAAGTAGCTTCCAAGTGGCTCCACTGCAACCTGTCTGGAACTTCAGTGTGTCTCTGTTGCTTGGTTGTTTCCATGAGACACAGAGGAAGGAAACCCGAAAACAGAGATTATTAATTTGTTAATCATGGTACAGCAGTTTTGTGTCAAGATAGCAAAAGCTGTGCGCCGCCCGGGAATCGAACCCGGGTCGAAAGAATGGGAATCTTCCATGATACCATTACACCAGCGGCGCAGTTAAGAATACAACAGATTTTAGTTCATATAAAGAAAGTATAAATCAGTTTAAACATTGTATGCATGATTTACAGCGTATGAATATTACTCTGGTCATTAAAGCGTCATCGATAATTTAAAACATTTATAATAATTGTAAAAAGTCCACATTTAGAGGCGATCGTTTGCAAGGTTTTCACTTCCGGTTCATGAAAAGGGCAACAAACATATTCCGAACAGTGTTACAAGCTACCCATGAACTTTTACCACAAAAGTCAAATCAGTTTTCCAAAAGTAACAAACACATTAGTACCTTAACGATAACAAAGATTATTGCCAAGTAATTAGATACAGGTTTCAGGTGGATTCATTTGTACAGGTTTGTCCTAACATCATTGTAAACACAATATTATGATAAAAATGCTAGCTAGCAATATGGAATTAGCATTAACTGGCTAGCTAGAAAATGCTAATTACACATTGCTAGCTAGCATGTTTTTCTGTAGCTAGCTAGCTAACAACATTGCGTATTATGACATTCATAAATGTTTTCGTTAGTAGCTAATGTTCATTGCACAGTTAAATTAATTCGTCAAATTGGTATAGAATCAGGACAAAATGGCTGTTGCCATAGTTCAACACACAGGGTGACGGTTTTGTCCGGATACATGGCTGTTGTGCTTGCAGACACTGTCATTTTGCTACCCTACTAACCGACTACAGCGCCTGCAGTCATGTCTGAAGAAGTGATCATCGTGGAGTGGGCAGAGACTGGTGCATCAGAAGAGGGATGTCAAGCCCAACTCATTACAAACAAAGCCTCTGCAGGTGTGGTACTCAGGCTACAGTAGCCTAATTCAATCAGAGTTTCATATTCTGTTTGACATGTACTCCTGTGTCAGGAATGTTTGTCATGTACTCCTGTTTCTCACTGGATCTGTGTTGTCACAGTGTTGCCCGACAGCCTGGTCCAGAATATATTGGTGAACACTGTGGTACAAGGCCAAGAGGAGGATCATCCACTACTAGATGACAATGGCAATGACCTCTGTGAGTGACAACAGATTCTGTGTACTCTGACTATCTTGAATTCAAAGGCCGTCAATGGTTTTTGCATGCATCTTTCAAATCATAGTTGCTTAGATCTACGGTTAGTAAGTGTAAGGCCTTGTTATGTCCAGTTTAGTTTACCACATGATTGTGTCATCTTACTTAGTTAGGCCTATCACTTTTTTTCTTATTTTTTTTTACAGATTGTGAGGAGTGTCATGCCTCCTACAAAGACCAGTGTGATATCCAAGGTGGTCTGTCCTTCATGCTGGACTCTCCCACACCAGTGGGCTTACCCCAGAGGGCCCTCCTCACCCTACCCCATGGGCTGGTGGTGGGCAGGTCCAGTATCCCTGGGGCAGGCCTGGGGGTTCTAAACCAAGGAGCAATTGTGGCCCCGGGAATGCACTTTGGCCCCTGTGAGGGGGAGGTGACTACCAGGGACAGCGCAGTAACAAGTGACTACTCCTGGGAGGTGAGTACTGATGGATGCTTTTTTCAAATTGTATTTATTTAAGCTTTATTTAACCAGGCAAGTCAGTTAAGAACAAATTCTTATTTACAATGGCGAGGGCTGGGATTAAAAATAAAATAAAAATATAGGACAAAACACACATCCACGACAAGAGACACCACAACACTACATGAAGGGTTGAGTCGTGCTTAAGCACAACCCTTAGCCGTGTATATAGGCCATATACCACACCCCCTCTGGCCTTATTGCTTAAGTATATTGATTGAGTTATTTTCAACTGTGCCTCCAAATCTTTTTGAAAATCGGAGCATATGTAGCTGCAATTCTACATCACAAACATTGTAATCGCGGCAGCTTCACCCGGGACATCCATCATCTTTCTGCCACAGCACTGTGAACCACAGCAGATTGAAGCTTGTCATTGGTTTAGTAAGGGACCGGGACCAAGGCAATTGGATGCGTTTGTAAAGATGATTAGAGTGGACTGCAGACTGGACAGCCACGTTCATTCTACTCGCTGATCAAAGTCTTTAAACTCAATTGTCAAAAGAGCATTATGGCAACTTGAGTGCTGTTTTGTAAACATAAACGTCAAGAAATACATTTGGTTCACACCTGTCCCAGAATGCTCCCTTATGACAGCATGTGATAATAGGCTATAGCATACTAGTACTGATTTTAATATAGGGTTGGGTGGTATCCAAGGGATCCTGAGTGGCGCAGTAGTCTAAAGCACTGCATCACAGTGCTAGAGGCGTCACTACAGACCCGGGTTCGATATTTGTTCTTAACTGACTTGCCTAGTTAAATAAAGTTTTAAAAAATTTAATAAATCCAGATTTTCATATTGTCCTTGTCTCATGCCGGGATTTATGGTATGAGACAAAAAAAGGGATAGTGGGTGTCTATTACCAGAATGCTGCCAAATTTATCACAAGTATAGCACATTTCCATGGAGGCTGCTAGCTAAATATGCTAAAGAACGAAAACAAAAATAAACTAATTGCAAAGACAGGCAATCCAGCTACCGAATGTCATTTTTGGTGAGTCTGGACATTTTACAAGCAAAATGTGAACGAGAGACACTGTGCAAATGAACAAAGTTTTGATGCATGCTGGTCTGAAGGAAGAACAGTACTGCCTCTGGAGCAGCATATGTACAAGCTGTGTCTGTGTGAAGCCTGCCTGCTCTGCTCGGAGAAGATGGGAGAGGAGCAGACCAGCCAAGTACTGAGAGGAGAAGATGGGGGAGGAGCAAACAGGGCGAGAACTTAAGAGGAGAAAAAAACGCTAGGAAATCAAAAGATAACTCATCTAAAGGGCTTTGACTTCTCAAACATGGCAGAAAGCTAACACAATATGATGCCCCATCACCTTATTAATTCAGCCACTTACTTAGATAACTAGCCAGTTAAACTTAGGGGTTGCGTTAATGCACAATTCTTATTTTTTTACGGAGGACAAAAATTCAATGCATAACAAATATCTTGCTGTGTTTTGTAAACGCAGATGTAAAATACTTCTATTGTAATTTCTCTTCAGCATCATACTAATTTAGTGCTTAAGTTGCAGTGCTTAGTGCTTAAGCTCCGCTCAGATGAGAGTTCACGACCATGCTCTGACTGATGTATATCTACCTTTCTCCCGTGCTTTTCTCAGTCTAGCCAGCTTACATTTCTCTGATAAAATGCAAAATTAACTTTTAAGAAAAACATTAGAAAATGTAGCCTACTTCATTTTTTTCTATGATAAACATTAGAAATATGATGGCCATGCATCATTTTTGCCCCCCCAAAATATTTTGAATTGTATGCTCACTTAGTGCCTATGTAGGGAATGCGGTGCCATTTGGGACACAACACTGTACTGTAGTTTGTGTAAAACATAACTCATGTCATTCTGGAGCATTGTCTCTATGCTCTGTCTATCTGAGCATGGTCAGCTGGCATTATTTGTCCGTATTGTTCTTTTTAAAGCGCTTGTCTCTTTTCAGGTCTGGAACAGTAACGGTGAATCTGAGTACATTGATTCTGCAAGAGACACTCATTCCAACTGGATGAGGTAACTTGTGTTGTAGAACGTACCTTATTTTACACTGCATCTGTCTGTCTGTTATGGAGTGCTTAGTCCCAGTGCACTCTCTCTCTCATCTCTCTTTTAGGTATGTTAACTGTGCTCGTAATGTAGAGGAGGGTAATCTCATAGCACTCCAGTACAGGGGGATTGTTTTCTTCCACTGCTGCCGCTCTATCCTCCGAGGAGATGAGCTCCTGTTTTGGCCTGGGGGGCGATTCATCGACAGGTTTAGGGACCCCTCTGACCAAATCTGGCTCCGAAAGAGCACCCCTTCAGGTACTTATCATCCCCAGTCTTTTTTTACAACCTTGCTCTGGCATTAGGCATCTAGAAGGTTCTGTGAGAGTGTATAAGAGATAATAATAATAATACATTTCTCCAAAAAGTTGAAAGAACGTCACTTTAGTTTAATAAGACCTAACTTTTTCTTCTTCTTTTCTCTCCGTTTTAGAGGTTAATACAAATTTATCATCTCAGGTTTTCCTCTGCTGTCAGTGCCAGCTTTCTTTCACCACTGAGACCTACATCCAAAGACATAAAGAGCAATTACACCCTCTGGACCTATCACCTGCGTCTGCACTGAGTGAGCTTGAAAATCACCTTTCTAACAGTAACATGAAACCAGACCCTATGTCGTCCTCTGTCCGTGAGTTGGGCTACCGGTGCCCTCAGCGTCCTAAGAGCTTTAAGCAGAAGGGCCACGTCCAGAGAACCATGCGAGCTGTCCACTCCAACGTCAGACCCTACTGCTGCCCCCAGTGCAGGAAGTGTTTCGCTCAGGGGTACGACCTGGCAAGTCACCAGCTACGAGTTCACCCAAGGAAGAAGAAGCCTGGAGTGGTAGAGGTCAGAGGTGAGGAGGTCAGAGGTGAGAGTTCGCTCCCGCCTCCTTCTGACAGCGCCTGGGAACCCGAGCCTCCGTCCAATGATCAACCTACAGAGACCCAGACAGGGAGAGCTTCCTCACAGAGACTGAGGAACCTCAGGGTAAAGTCCACCAGGAACTCTAATGCCAAAAATAAGGCAAACACAGTGAAACAAAGAGAAACCAGTACCAAGAAGAGGTTCCATTCAGATCCCAATCCAGACGCTCTGGACATGGAGGTGGAGAGGAGAGAGGCTGTAGGAGAGGCACAGTACAGCTGCATTGATTGTCAGGAAACCTTCGGCAACCCAGAGTCCCTTAAAGTCCATCAGTGCATCCGGGTCGTGGTGGGGCCACCGCCGTACTCTTGCTCTACATGCAGGGTTAGCTTCAAACGGTACACCACCCTGAAGAAGCACAAGGTCAACAAGCATCCAAAGGAAAACATGCTTTATTGCTGCACCCACTGTGGGAGGTTCTTCAGTCAGGCTGCCGGTCTACAGCACCACCTGGAGGCAGAAGTATGTAAGGACATCCAGCTGAGCACTAAAGCTGTCCCTTGCTCCTACTGCCAGTTCACCTTCACCGAGGAGAGGTACCTCCGGAATCAAGTTAAGAGACACCACCCTGATGAGCATGTCTCTCAGGCCACAGGCCTGGGCTCAGGGCTAATTCAGTCGGAGCAGAAGGCTGGAGATGCAGGAGAAGTTCACCTGTGCTTGCAGTGTGGAAAGAGCTACGAGCACGTTCAAAGCTTCAAAGCTCACCAGTGTTTCCAGTCAGACGCAGCCAAACTGCACTTGTGCAATGACTGTGGGAAAGGTTTCTCTTGTTTCTACAGCCTTAAGCAGCATCAGCGGATTCACACGGGAGAGAAGCCATACCGCTGCTCTTACTGTGAGAAGTGTTTTAGCCACTCTGGACATCTGAATGTGCACGTGAGGATACACACAGGGGAGAAATCTTTCCTGTGTACTGAGTGTGGAGAGAGTTTCCGTCAGTCTGGGGATCTGAAGCGCCATGAGAGAAAACACACTGGGGTGAAACCATGTACCTGTCCTGAATGTGGGAAAAGCTTCAGTCGACCTCAGAGTCTGAAAGCTCACCTGATGCTGCACAACGGAGAGAGACAGTACAAGTGTGATCAGTGTAGGAAAAGTTTTTCACGAAATTATCACCTGACGAGACACTATGAAAAGACACACTCATAATTTGGTTGCACCACAAATACACTATTGACTATCGTGTTTCTTTGAAAACACTTGGTTAAGTTGATACATACCCATTGCAACATTCACAGCTGAGAATACCAGTACATTTTACAACACTTCATGTAAAATGTGATTTTTGTTCATACTTTGGTTTTCATGTAAAAGAATGTGTTAAAGGCACTACAAGTCCTTACACCATGGAAACCCTGCCTGCCTACAAGCTATGGGTATTGATCATGTTCCGGCCTCAATTAGCTATGTTTAGACTATTGTGATCCATTTTTGCTGTGTTCTAGTGTCCTATAAAATAGATGTCTCTCCTATTCTTAACACCTAGCCCAGTCATATTCAAGGTTAGAACTACCTTTCTAGGGGTCCTGATGATTCTAGCCTTGAGATGCATTTTTGATAGCATATCTACAGTATTTCACTTTTTAATGTGTATACTATTGTTTACTAGGTGTTGTCCAATGAATTCTGTAACCACTCCCTCTTCAAATCAGGGTTGATTGGAAAAAGCTGTTCAAAATAGGACATTGTATTGTCATATCTTTGTACTCCCTGACGAAGGCCATGGAGCCGAAAGGCGTCAAGAGTTTTTCAACTGTTTCCATTTTAACATGCCATACAAATAAAGGCTTTTCAATTCATTATATGACGAGTGCCTACGTCTTCCTTTCTTTTTGATGACCAATGTGTTTATTATTCATAATATGCCATTTCCAATTTAGAGTAGAATATATCTCTATTGTCCCTGGAGTATAATTCAGTTTGTGATCTGAAGATGAGGGAAATGGAAAATGGAAGAAGTTATAAAAAAAATAACTGACTTCAGTATCACAGTTCACCATTTATTGCACAAAACAATGCAAAGCATGTGCCCTGTCCAAGCCTAAAATCTGATAAACACTCGAAACATGCCCATGAGATACAGTATGTGTTCATTTGATAACATTATCTAACACTGTCTTCATGAAATCCCCCAGGTCTAGCCTCTCTGACATGTATTCTTCCTTTCATCAACACTTGTTTCTTTGCATTGCTTTTCTCCAATACCACACATGTTTACGGGAGGAATGTTTCATCACCTTCAAACTCCATGGTTGTGTTCACGATGGACAAGTTCAGTTATGCCTAGTCCCTCTGTTTCAGTCCATCAGTCACCAGTTCTTGTGTCTGCCATTCAGTCAGTGTTGAACACATCTTTGATAACATTCACAATAAAAAATAAAATAAAAATAAGATTCTAATCATGCCATGTCCCTTTGTGGTACAGCACATATGGAGCAGTTCTCTTCTTTTTATAAGGAGTTATGTAAGTTTAGTTATTTAAATAAGAAAGGGGTTATTACTGAAGGTTTAGTATACTCTTACTGAATCCCATCGGTTGCCATTACTGGGTAGCGGAGTTGACTAACAACACACATACTGTATGGCTGTGACAGCAGTTGACTGAAGTGTCAAACTCCTGCAAAAGTTGGATTCCTGATGCAATTGTAGGATATAGTGCCCCTCTTCTTGCCCCTTTCATTCCAGTGAAGCACCAAACGTTCAATCAAGCTACACTACCGTTCAAAAGTTTGGGGTTTGGGCCTCTGTACGCCTATGCAGATATTCCATTTAAAAATCAGCCGTTTCCAGCTACAATAGTAATTTACAACATTAACAATGTCTACACGGTAGTTTTGATCAATTTGATGTTATTTTAATGGACAAAAAATAGCTTTTCTTTCAAAAACAAGGACATTTTTAAGTGACCCCAAACTTTTGAACGGTAGTGTATATCTTCTCCAGTGTGGACATTTGACTAGTTACACATCTTCCTCAGTCACATGAGCACCAACTGTTGTCTCCATTACGTCATACTGTATATTTTAAATGTTATACATATATTAATAAAAATACAAAGCAAACTTTTGTTTTATAAACCACATAAAGTATTACAGCTGTACAATGACAATCCAGAAAATGAAACGGCACTTACAAAATAGGCAAATAAAAGAAAGAAATGTGATTTGTTTTGGCAATTGAAATCAAAAGCCCAGTCTTCTATTTCACCCAAAAACCCAATTTGTGATCAAATTGTAAAATACTGAACACTGGGAATGAAAAATTAGGAACAGCAACGGTTAGAGCTCCATGGACGTTCTTGTCAGTATTTTGGAATGTTAAGAAAATGGTTGATTAAACTGTCAGACAAACCAGTAGTTATTGGCAATATTACCAGCTGGGAAATGTAAAAACAAAACGGGATTGAAAGAGTTGTTACATAAAGAAATACAAAGCCTAAGGGTACCTGTATTCGACCGCAAACCAGGCTAAAGTTTGAAACAAAAAATACCCTGGGTCCACTGCAAGTACAATAACACTATCCTCGTATTCACTTTTGGAAATTCTTGAAGAGACTCTCTTAGAAAACAAGGCTTTTATAAAGGTTCAGATTTCAGTTCCTCAACCCTGCATTCCAGATCTACTACCTGCAAACAAACACAGAAAGTTATGGTTATGTTTGTGTATTATAGATGATGGACTACTAGAAACTTTAATTGTTACCATAATACATTCAATCAAGTTTCTCAATCACAAAGTTGTCTGCAACTGCCAACGTTCTGTGTAATCAATGGTCTCACTGATGGCTGCACACGATGACATTTATAATATATTAATAATATATGCCATTTAACAGACAGTTTTATCCAAACCGACTTACAGTAATGCGTGCATATATTTTTCATAATGGTGACCCCAGCGGGAATCAAACCCAGGAACCACACATCCAACCATCAGTCTCCACTATTACCTGTTCATGGAGCTGTCCTGACTCCTCCCTCAGTGATGCCTCGGCCCCGTCCTGAAGACAGCGCTGAGTCTCCTTCTTTAGGTACTCAATCTCCCTGGAGAAGAGCCATCACAGACACACTAATCACACCACTCTAAAACTACTTGTATTTCCACTGTAATGAATGAGCTCTGAGAAAAGCCTTGGGGCTGAAACATTAGAAACACTGGAAACATTGCCGAAGACTGAACAAGTTCTACTTTCTTTTCTATTATTCACTGTAAGTAACATAATTTTATATTGACCTCTTATGTACAACCTTACCACACTCTCAATGCATTGTGTGTGTGTCTCCCGGCCTTACTTCTGCTGGTACTCCTTGATGAGGCGCTTGGCCTTGCTGTACTTGCGCTCCAGAGCCTGGTACTGGGCCTGGGTCTCCTTCAGGTGCTCGTCCACAGCCTGACACAGACTCTGGGCCTCCATCCAGTAACCCTCCAGCTTCTCCATGCGCTCCTTGTTCTCCTGCAGGGTCTGCTCCAGCTGGGTCTTGTCCACACGCCAGCGCTGCTTGTCCTGCTTTGCATGGTTCAGCTGGGAGTGTGGAGAAGCATACAAACACACACATACACATGTACACAAACAGACAGGCAGGGGATGAAAACTGTAAAGGCCACCGTATATCAACTTGCCATATTTACAATTAAACATTAGGACATAATAAGAATGACATAATATAACAACCTTTCTTTTCAGCTGTTGGATCTCTGCCTGTGTTACAGCATGCTTTATGTGAAGCTGAGGGAGAGAGAGAGAGAGAGAGAGAGAGAGAGAGAGAGAGAGAGAGAGAGAGAGAGAGAGAGAGAGAAAGAGACAGAGAGAGAGCAAGAGACAGACATAGGGAGAGAAAGAGAGAGAGGTGGAGAGAGAGAGAGTGAGTGAGTAAGTAAGTAGTGCACTACATAAGGAATAGTGACGCAGGCCTTTGTCTTTAACTTTGTCTTCTCTCACTTCCTGGTACTTATGGGCCAGCTTATCAGGGTCCGTCTCCAGTGGAGAGATGTCCTCGTTCTCAGCCAGGTCAAACACCTCGATGGCAGAGGGATGCGTGGGGCTGACCTCCTCCTCGTCATCCTCCTCCTCGTCAGTACCATATTCGCCACCCTGGGGGAAGAGCGGACAGATGAGCGGACTGAAGTCTCGATTGGGTCTGGGGTTTTCCACAATGCCTTCAGGTCTTAACTGAGACGGCCAAAGTGTCTGCATATTTGAAAAGGTTCAAAATAGTTCCATCTGTCCATCCATCCCTCCCACAGCATTTTTATAATTGCCAGTGACTGCTGCCTCTACAAGAGCTTCATGGTTGGTTCTTGGTACGGAGACTGGCCACTAGATGGCATATAACATCAGTAAAGCGGGTCCCTAGATAGGGGTGAGAACACACCAGAACTAAACCTCAGCCATTATGCTATCATTCTGCATGTCATTGTAATAAGATGGAGAATATAAGAATGTCCTGCATCCTCATAGGATTTTGATTGCATAGAGGTCATCCTCATTGTGATAGGTGATGACATTTACATTTGAGTCATTTAGCAGGCCCTCTTATCCAGAGAAACTTAGAGTTAGTGATTCATCTTAAGATAGCTAGGTGAGACATCAACACATCACAAGCGTATCAAGTACATTTTCCCTCAACAAAGTATTCATCAGCAAAGTCAGAGCTAGTAGGAAAAGACAACTGCTTTTTTGAGGGGGAAGTGGGCACCTGGGGCGCTGGGAAAGTTATTTAAGATACTCTTCAATAAGGTAAGGTTCCAGACGTTTTCAGAAGATGGACAGGGACTCCGCTGTCCTGACTTTAGTGGGAAGCTGGTTTCACGATCGGGGTGCAAGGGTAGAGAAGAGCTTGACTTTAGGGGGAAGCTAATATTGGGGTGCCAGGACAGAGAAGGGCTTGCCTTTAGGGAGAAGCTTTTTCAACCAATGAGGTGCCAGGACAGAGAAGAGCTTGATTTTAGGGGGAAGCTAGTATTGGGGTGCCAGGACAGAGAGGAGCTTGACTGTAGGGGGAAGCTGGTATTGGGGTGCCAGGACAGAGAAGAGATATACTTTAGGGGGAAGCTGGTATTTGGGTGCCAGGACAGAGGAGAGCTTGACTTTAGGTGGAAGCTGGTTCCACCATTGGGGTACCAGGACAGAGAAGAGCTTGGACTGGGCTGATGACCTGAACCAATTGTGGATTGGAAGTCCTATAAAATGTCTACCCCAACAACCCATCGAGGAAGTGGCCAGAACATCATAACCAGATTAAAAAAGGAGTCCTAGGGGGACATCATTTAATGTATCTTACTTGTCCTAGGCTCTCTGAACTGACCTGTTGGTGTGCATCACAAATGGCACCCTCCTGTCTACTTAGTGTACTACTTTTGACTAGTCCATAGGAAGAATAGTATATTTTGGTAAGCAGACTTGTGTTTATACTGTCTGCAGGCTACACTGAACAGTAACAGCGTACCTATGGACACACGCCCATTCAGCTCACTCAATACAGGCACCGGCTTTGGGTCCATTCTGACAAAGATGCGATTGGCACACATATCTTAATCCTAAAGCTGAGGGGAAAAGAGAACACACAAAGGCAACGTTTGACCTAAAAAGCTTCATAGTCATTTGAAAAATTCTAATAGTGACCAGGCTTCTATTTCTGTCTCTAAACTGGCTGTGTTCAGGGTCGTGTTCTTTTGGGCACACAGTAGCAAAACCTTTTTCAACATAAAGCAAACATTTGTTTTCTTATTGGACTAGTCTTTCTGTACATCTGTACTGTACCTCTTGGTTGCCCGTTCACCGACTAATTTGGTTGTAGACCTACCTATGCTGGATGTAGACTAGTTGTAGACTGATTGTAGACTGGTTGGAGACTTACCTCTTGGTCCTCCATATACTGGCTGTAGCGTTGTTCCATCACCTCTCTCTGCCAGCGCTCCTGTTCCAGGGTCTGTTGGATCAGCTGGGCCACCTCACTCTGTTCGCCCGGCTTCTCTCGACCAATCAGAAACCTGCATAACATTACACAGCTTTTGAAAATGTCTTCCTATGTGGGCTGCAATAAGAGGAACCTCTATGATATGGTTCCTTAGCAAGAGGTTAAATAATTATATAGCCCGTTTCAACATTTAGATTATTTTGACTCAATATATGCTCTGTTTTTCAGTGTAATACCCTCCTCAGCTATGTAAAAAGAATCTGTGCAGTACAGAATGAGTACCCATAGTCAGTCAGTTATCAAGACCACCAAAGCAGACTTACAATTCCCTCTGCTAACTATCATGTAATTAAATGCTAACCAACACAGTTCCTCAGCCATCCATCCATTCATCTGGCTGACATTTTTATGAATAGGACTGACCGACTGACCGCCTGCCTCAGCCCTTCCTTCCACGTCTACCCTGCTCTATAATTCATGAGCAATCTCTGAAGAGGGCTCTGATATTCGACAAGTCACACAACACTAACAATTACACACGCACACACAGGAACACAGACACACCACACACCTCACGCTAACAATTACCCCCATAGCTCCACTGACGACTAGGTCCTGAATAATGAATGAATGTGCCTATAGTACGACAAAGGAGTGTTGGGGATTGGGGAACTCTGGTGCCCCATTCAGTCAGCCACAAATAGACCCCTCTGGCATTTCGGAATGATAATTGTGTTGATGCCTGCTGTGAGGATGATGGTGATGTTTTTATGCTCTGCTATGGTCCAAATGTAGAGTTTCAGCTTTGTCTGTGGTTCTGCTGTGGTTCTGTTGCTATATCTATGAAGGGAAGGCTCTTCCTCATACTATTATCATGGCCCTATTTGGCTTCTGATGACTACTCTGCGTGACCTGATCTATGCAGTATGTATGTGGGAGGATGTGATAACTGACTGACTATGGGTACTAGATCGAATATGGGTACTAGACTATGGGTACTAGATCGGTTGCTAGATCGAATCCCCGAAATAATATGTTGTAAAAATATGGTAAAAATAAGGTAAAAATATGTTGTTCTGTCCCTGAACAAGGCAGTTAACCAACTGTTAACTGCCGTCATTGTAAATAAAAATGTGTTCTTAACTGACTTGCCTAGTTAAATAAAGGTTAAAAAAATGATTTTCTGAACTGCAGATTCTTACATAGCTGAGGAGGGTATTACACTGAAAAACATGTCTCTCTCAGAGCATATAATGAGTCATTTTGACACTCTCTCTAGAGTCTAAAGCTGCTGCAAACTAAGAAGAACATGTCTCCAGAAAACCTTAATGGCGTCTGACATCACGCTGTACAACACAAAGAAGAGATCAGACTTGATGGGCCCAACTTCATACAGGGCCAAGCAATTTAACCTGCCTGTCTGTATTCAAGTGTTTGAGAGTGACGTCCATCAAAGCAACTCTATTCTTTCTCAGTAGCTCATTGTTTTAAAATTGCTTTAAAAGGTGCAGTAGTTGGGCCCTGGTCAAAAGTAGTGCACTATAAAGGGAAGAGGGTCATTTGGGATGAATCCCCAAAACCGTATCCTCACTTGACGGTGCCTGTGGTGTTCCTGAGGACGGAGGCAGCGAAGGTCTGGGTGACCCCCACCAGACTGGTCCCATCCACCTCCACTATGAGGTCATTCACCTGGATCCTGGATGGAAAAACACAAAGCAGCACAACAGCCTCAGTCAGGACTCGTATAACATGCTTACTTTTTCAGACACCTTTTATTCAACTTTTATTTTATACAGGTTTGTCTCATTGAGATAGACATCTATCTTGCAAGCGAGACATGCTCACACAAGGAACCATATCAAATCAGCTAGCTAGACCAAGATGTGAATACTACTACTAGATACACTAGTCTGGCTCATCTCACATGCTTGATTGCTTCTTACATTATTAAATCATCATTAATCATTAAATTCAAGGACTAGCATTCCGCCCAATTATAAATTGGTTTAGACATGACTCTTCTGCTCCCTGGCTGAGAATAGAGATAAATGAGGGGGACTGATGGTGTTGAAGGAATGGGTTGGGGAGGGGGACTGAGGGTGTTGAAGGAATGGGTTGGGGAGGGGGACTGAGGTTGTTGAGGGAATGGGTTGGGGAGGGGGACTGAGGGTATTGAGGGAATGGGTTGGGGAGGGGGACTGAGGGTTTTGAGAGAATGGGTTGGGGAGGAGGACTGAGGGTGTTGAGGGAATGGGTTGGGGAGGAGGACTGAGGGTATTGAGGGAATGGGTTGGGGAGGGGGACTGAGGGTTTTGAGGGAATGGGTTGGGGAGGAGGACTGAGGGTGTTGAGGGAATGGGTTGGGGAGGGGGACTGAGGGTTTTGAGGGAATGGGTTGGGGAGGAGGACTGAGGGTGTTGAGGGAATGGGTTGGGGAGGGGGACTGAAGGTGTTGAGGGAATGGGTTGGGGAGGAGGACTGAGGGTTTTGAAGGAATGGGTTGGAGAGGAGGACTGAGGGTGTTGAGGGAATGGGTTGGGGAGGGGGACTGAGGGTGTTGAGGGAATGGGTTGGGGAGGGGGACTGAGGGTGTTGAGGGAATGGGTTGGGGAGAGGGACTGAGGGTGTTGAGGGAATGGGTTGGGGAGGGGGACTGAGGGTGTTGAGGGAATGGGTTGGGGAGGGGGACTGAGGGTGTTGAGGGAATGGGTTGGGGAGGAGGACTGAGGGTGTTGAGGGAATGGGTTGGGGAGGAGGACTGAGGGTGTTGAGGGAATGGGTTGGGGAGGGGGACTGAGGGTGTTGAGGGAATGGGTTGGGGAGGGGGACTGAGGGTGTTGAAGAAATGGGTTGGGGAGGAGGACTGAGGGTGTTGAGGGAATGGGTTGGGGAGGGGCCTGAGGGTTTTGAGAGAATGGGTTGGGGAGGGGGACTGAGGGTTTTGAGGGAATGGGTTGGGGAGGGGGACTGAGGGTTTTGAGGGAATGGGTTGGGGAGGGGGACGGAGGGTTTTGAGGGAATGGGTTGGGGAGGGGGACTGAGGGTTTTGAGGGAATGGGTTGGGGAGGGGGACTGAGGGTGTTGAGGGAATGGGTTGGGGAGGAGGACTGAGGGTTTTGAGGGAATGGGTTGGGGAGGGGGACTGAGGGTTTTGAGGGAATGGGTTGGGGAGGGGGACTGAGGGTGTTGAGGGAATGGGTTGGGGAGGGGGACTGAGGGTGTTGAGGGAATGGGTTGGGGAGGGGGACTGAGGGTGTTGAGGGAATGTGTTGGGGAGGGGAGGGGGACTGAGGGTGTTGAGGGAATGGGTTGGGGAGGGGGACTGAGGGTGTTGAGGGAATGGGTTGGGGAGGAGGACTGAGGGTGTTGAATGGGTTGGGGAGGGGGAGACTTTTTCTTTATCTGTGTATGCATTATTTTTGTGTATTTTTTGTTTTTGTGGCAGCCCACACGTACAGGAAATACTGTTTGTGAATTTATTAAATGCAAATATGATAACTGAATATATGGATATAACTGAATTAAAATGACTTTGAATGTTAAACCTGAACCTGTAACCCCCTTTTGAATGAATTACTATCTAAATTAAAAGTTGGTCACAAAAAAACAAAAAAAGATGATTAAATCATGCAGAACTTGTTCAGGTAAATCTGCCAGGAGTATAGATGGACAAGCCGTTCTCCTACCTAGTCAACAACTGCTAGCTAGCTAGTCAACTTCTACCGTCTAGCAGCACTGTAGAAACTATAACACAATACAACGGAACGATTTGATTAGTGTAGTGTTAGCTAGCTACATAGTTGTCTTTGCTGTCTTTGTATCTAAGATAATTGTGTAGTTTAGAGTAATTATCGAGGTTAGCTAGCCAGCTATTTTCGTCGCCGCGCCACCGTTCTCCTACCTAGTCAACAACTGCTAGCTAGCTAGTCAACTTCTACCGACTAGCAGCACTGTAGAAACTATAATATATTACAACGGAACGATTTGATTAGTGTAGTGTTAGCTAGATACATAGTTGTCTTTGCTGTCTTTGTATCTAAGATAATTGTGTAGTTTAGAGTAATTATCGAGGTTAGCTAGCCAGCTATTTTCGTCGCCGCGCCACCGTTCTCCTACCTAGTCAACAACTGCTCGCTAGCTAGTCAACTTCTACCGACTACATTTACATTTACATTTAAGTCATTTAGCAGACGCTCTTATCCAGAGCGACTTACAAATTGGCTAGCAGCACTGTAGAAACTATAATACATTACAACGGAACGATTTGATTAGTGTAGTGTTAGCTAGATACATAGTTGTCTTTGCTGTCTTTGTATCTAAGATAATTGTGTAGTTTAGAGTAATTATCGAGGTTATCGAGGTTACCTAGCCAGTTATCGAGATTACCTAGCCAGCTACACTTTCAAACAAAGTCAACAACGCAGCCACTGCTAGCTAGCCTACTTCACCAGCCAGCAGTACTGTATAATTTTAATCATTTTAGTCAATAAGATTTTTGCAACGTAAGCTTAACTTTCTGAACATTCGAGACGTGTAGTCCACTTGTCATTCCAATCTCCTTTGCATTAGCGTAGCCTCTTCTGTAGCCTGTCAACTATGTGTCTGTCTATCCCTGTTCTCTCCTCTCTGCACAGACCATACAAACGCTTCACACCGCGTGGCCGCTGCCACTCTAACCTGGTGGTCCCAGCGCGCACGACCCACGTGGAGTTCCAGGTCTCCGGCAGCCTCTGGAACTGCCGATCTGCGGCCAACAAGGCAGAGTTCATCTCAGCCTATACTTCCCTCCAGTCCCTCGACTTCTTGGCACTGACGGAAACATGGATTACCACAGATAACACTGCTACTCCTACTGCTCTCTCCTCGTCTGCCCACGTGTTCTCGCACACCCCGAGAGCTTCTGGTCAGCGGGGTGGTGGCACTGGGATCCTCATCTCTCCCAAGTGGACATTCTCTCTTTCTCCCCTGACCCATCTGTCTATCGCCTCCTTTGAATTCCATGCTGTCACAGTTACCAGCCCTTTCAAGCTTAACATCCTTATCATTTATCGCCCTCCAGGTTCCCTTGGAGAGTTCATCAATGAGCTTGACGCCTTGATAAGTTCCTTTCCTGAGGATGGCTCACCTCTCACAGTTCTGGGTGACTTTAACCTCCCCACGTCTACCTTTGACTCATTCCTCTCTGCCTCCTTCTTTCCACTCCTCTCCTCTTTTGACCTCACCCTCTCACCTTCCCCCCCTACTCACAAGGCAGGCAATACGCTTGACCTCATCTTTACTAGATGCTGTTCTTCCACTAGTCTCATTGCAACTCCCCTCCAAGTCTCCGACCACTACCTTATATCCTTTTCCCTCTCGCTCTCATCCAACACTTCCCACTCTGTCCCTACTCGGATGGTATCGCGCCGTCCCAACCTTCGCTCTCTCTCCCCCGCTACTCTCTCCTCTTCCATCCTATCATCTCTTCCCTCTGCTCAAACCTTCTCCAACCTATCTCCTGATTCTGCCTCCTCAACCCTCCTCTCCTCCCTTTCTGCATCCTTTGACTCTCTATGTCCCCTATCCTCCAGGCCGGCTCGGTCCTCCCCTCCTGCTCCGTGGCTCGACGAGTCATTGCGAGCTCACAGAACAGGGCTCCGGGCAGCCGAGCAGAAATGGAGGAAAACTCGCCTCCCTGCGGACCTGGCATCCTTTCACTCTCTCCTCTCTACATTTTCGTCTTCTGTCTCTGCTGCTAAAGCCACTTTCTACCACTCTAAATTCCAAGCATCTGCCTCTAACCCTAGGAAGCTCTTTGCCACCTTCTCCTCCCTCCTGAATCCCCCCCCCCCCTCCTCCCTCTCTGCGGATGACTTCGTCAACCATTTTGAAAAGAAGGTCGACGACATCCGATCCTCGTTTGCTAAGTCAAACGACACCGCTGGTTCTGCTCACACTGCCCTACCCTGTGCTTTGACCTCTTTCTCCCCTCTCTCTCCAGATGAAATCTTGCGTCTTGTGACGGCCGGCCGCCCAACAACCTGCCCGCTTGACCCTATCCCCTCCTCTCTTCTCCAGACCATTTCCGGAGACCTCCTCCCTTACCTCACCTCGCTCATCAACTCATCCTTGACCGCTGGCTACGTCCCTTCCGTCTTCAAGAGAGCGAGAGTTGCACCCCTTCTGAAAAAACCTACACTCGACCCCTCCGATGTCAACAACTACAGACCAGTATCCCTTCTTTCTTTTCTCTCCAAAACTCTTGAACGTGCCGTCCTTGGCCAGCTCTCCTGCTATCTCTCTCAGAATGACCTTCTTGATCCAAATCAGTCAGGTTTCAAGACTAGTCATTCAACTGAGATTGCTCTTCTCTGTGTCACGGAGGCGCTCCGCACTACTAAAGCTAACTCTCTCTCCTCTGCTCTCATCCTTCTAGACCTATCGGCTGCCTTTGATACTGTGAACCATCAGATCCTCCTCTCCACCCTCTCCGAGTTGGGCATCTCCGGCACGGCCCACGCTTGGATTGCGTCCTACCTGACAGGTCGCTCCTACCAGGTGGCGTGGCGAGAATCTGTGTCCGCACCACGTGCTCTCACCACTGGTGTCCCCCAGGGCTCTGTTCTAGGCCCTCTCCTATTCTCGCTATACACCAAGTCACTTGGCTCTGTCATATCCTCACATGGTCTCTCCTATCATTGCTATGCAGACGACACACAATTAATCTTCTCCTTTCCCCCTTCTGATAACCAGGTGGCGAATCGCATCTCTGCATGTCTGGCAGACATATCAGTGTGGATGACGGATCACCACCTCAAGCTGAACCTCGGCAAGACGGAGCTGCTCTTCCTCCCGGGGAAGGACTGCCCGTTCCATGATCTCGCCATCACGGTTGACAACTCCATTGTGTCCTCCTCCCAGAGTGCTAAGAACCTTGGCGTGATCCTGGACAACACCCTGTCGTTCTCAACTAACATCAAGGCGGTGACCGGTTCCTGTAGGTTCATGCTCTACAACATTCGCAGAGTACGACCCTGCATCACACAGGAAGCGGCGCAGGTCCTAATCCAGGCACTTGTAATCTCCCGTCTGGATTACTGCAACTCGCTGTTGGCTGGGCTCCCTGCCTGTGCCATTAAACCCCTACAACTCATCCAGAACGCCGCAGCCCGTCTGGTGTTCAACCTTCCCAAGTTCTCTCACGTCACCCCGCTCCTCCGCTCTCTCCACTGGCTTCCAGTCGAAGCTCGCATCCGCTACAAGACCATGGTGCTTGCCTACGGAGCTGTGAGGGGAACGGCACCTCCGTACCTTCAGGCTCTGATCAGGCCCTACACCCAAACAAGGGCACTGCGTTCATCCACCTCTGGCCTGCTCGCCTCCCTACCTCTGAGGAAGTACAGTTCCCGCTCAGCCCAGTCAAAACTGTTCGCTGCTCTGGCACCCCAATGGTGGAACAAACTCCCTCACGACGCCAGGTCAGCGGAGTCAATCACCACCTTCCAGAGACACCTGAAACCCCACCTCTTTAAGGAATACCTAGGATAGGATAAAGTAATCCTTCTACCCCCCCCCTTAAAAGATTTAGATGCACTATTGTAAAGTGGTTGTTCCACTGGATATCATAAGGTGAATGCACCAATTTGTAAGTCGCTCTGGATAATTGCGTCTGCTAAATGACTTAAATGTAAATGTAAGCCGTAGATGGAGAGGCCACCATTTTGTGACATACCTGCCGTCCCTGTGCGCTGCTCCTTTATCGGTGACCGTCTTGACAAAGATGCCCAGTTTCTCCAGGCCCATGTCTGCCCCTGCCCCCATCCCAATGATACTGATACCTAACCCATCACCATCTGAAGACACAGTGGATATAGGAGAAATACTGTGAGAAGAAAATACAATCATAGTTATCTTAATCCATGATGAAAATGAAATGCTCTTTTGTTTCATAATAGCTTTTCAAATCAATGTTTTCCTGTTACAGTCATTTTACCCTATGTTAACATCCTGTCAATGTGAAGATGGAGTGATTGAGAATTCCCTCTTCGGAGGAGGGATAACTGGAAGCCAGATGGAGTGATTGAGAATTCCCTCTTGGGAGGAGGGATAACTGGTGGGCAGATGGAGGGATTGAGAATTCCCTCTTGGGAGGAGGGATAACTGGAGGGAAGATGGAGGGATGATGGAGAAATGATAGATGGGTGCTAATGGGGAATGATTGTCTGATTGTCTCAAGAGAATGGAGATACAACTCTTCTTTAGAGTACTGTGAAATATAAGTACTGTGAAGAGGAGTTTTCTTAAATGGGCAATCTGGGAATGATCTTTGTTGCTGTTCGAATCTCAGATTGCCACATTAAGGTTATGGGGGTAACTGAATCCCAGATTGTCACATTAAGGTTATTGGGATTACTGAATCCCATATTGCCACATTAAGGTTATGGGGATAACTGAATCCCAGATTGTCACATTAAGGTTATGGGGATTACTGAATCCCAGATGCCACATTAAGGTTATGGGGATAACTGAATCCCAGATTGTCACATTAAGGTTATGGGGATTAATGAATCCCAGATGCCACATTAAGGTTATGGGGGTAATTTGGCTGAGGTGTACCTTTCTCCAGCTCGACGGGGAACAGATGGAGCCTCTCCACCCTCTTCTCCAGCTCGTACTCTGCAGACGCAGCCATGGGGTCCACGTCCTCATTCCGACGGTCATAGTCCTCGTTGGGGTAGGTGGAAAACACCTGAGAGATGGACCGGTCACAATGAAGTTTATTACAAAACAGTTTATTCAGACTGGTTTAACTTGTCTGATTGATTGACTGATTGAGAAGTAGTTGCATGTTTATAATTCAGGATGTCTCTATCCATGTTGGAAGAAGGCCTTAGATCCAATATGTTCAGATGGGTAGGTGGAGGTGGAACAGAGGTGACAACATAGTGTTGTCTTTAGTGCATTACACTGACACGTCAGTCACCTCTAATAATGAATACAAACCATTTCCATCACCAAATTTGCCTCAGTCAGAGCTTGCTTTAACTACCAAAGTGCTACTATAATTCAGTAACAGGACTCAAATCAACCCCAGTATAAAACAAAGCACCTCTCATAGAATAGTTAGTGGCCCATTTCAGAGCAGAGATTCCCACATTGGCCCAGCTCCAACAGCATGGGTCCATCCCAAATGACACACTATTCCCTACATAGTGCACTGCTTTTGACCAGAGCCCTATGGGTGGTACACTTTATAGGGAATACGGTGCTATTTGGGACGTGGACCATGACAGTTTACATAAGCACCTTCAGCATGCTAATGCAGGCCTGACCACTGCAGCTGCTACACACACACAAGGAGAGATGGAGCTGCCAACATGGCTTAACTGTAAAAGCCTCCCCTCCTTTTCGGCCACAGCCACTCTCCTCTTTGGTCTTCCAGGGAGGGTTAATATCCCTCTTCCTCCATGTTAAACTGTCTTTACGTTAATATCTCCCTCTTCCTCCATGTTAAACTGTCTTTACGTTAATATCTCCCTCTTCCTCCATGTTAAACTGTCTTTACGTTAATATCTCCCTCTTCCTCCATGTTAAACTGTCTTTACGTTAATATCTCCCTCTTCCTCCATGTTAAACTGTCTTTACGTTAATATCTCCCTCTTCCTCCATGTTAAACTGTCGTTATGTTAATATCTCCCTCTTCCTCCATGTTAAACTGTCTTTACGTTAATATCTCCCTCTTCCTCCATGTTAAACTGTCGTTATGTTAATATCTCCCTCTTCCTCCATGTTAAACTGTCGTTATGTTAATATCTCCCTCTTCCTCCATGTTAAACTGTCTTTACGTTAATATCTCCCTCTTCCTCCATTTTAAACTGTCTTTATGTTTGCCAACTTTTCCAATTTCTTACTCTAGATCTGTTTGTGCCTCAGAGTAGTCGGTAGGGACATACACAAAAGCATCTCTTTGCTTGAACAGTGCTGTCTAAATCACATGGTCTCTGTCTCCGTAGCAACCGCACAGTGAAGTGCTTGTCAGATTTGACATTGCCCCTATGATTCAATCAACCTCCCCCTGAGAGAAGTACATAAGAGTATTATCTGTGTTTTCATACATCATTGAATACTAGGAAGGTTGAGGTGAGGCACATTCCTTTGACTGGGTTAAACTGTACCTAGGTCTGTGCAGTTGGATCAAACCTTTTCCAATAGAACGCTAGGAAGAGAAGGCCTTGCATCAAAGCAGCCATCGTACAGTACATACACTGTTGATGACACTTCCCATGGCCATATAAATGCCAGCTCAGAACTATACAGTCATGCACACACACACAGACACAGACGCACACACACTGACACGGCCTAAACCGGTAAACCTCTGACTGGTGTAGACCAATGGCGTGGGTTTGGCATACGGTCTTAACGGGTTTTAGTGATTTAGGTTTCCTTTGTATTTAGGCAGATTAGGATAATATGGATTATAGGCAGACAAAAACTGGTATTCTGTTCTACCTGATAATTAATTGCACACAGCTGGTTTCCCAGGTCTAAATCCCTGATTATAGGGGGAAAATAAAATAAACTAGTGGAACTGGCTTCGAGGTCCAGAGCTGAGTTTGAGGGCATTAGCACATCAACAGTTAAAACAACTGAAAGTGGTCCTACAAATCTGTCTCACTCTCTGTTACTGTGTGTGTCCAAAATAGCACCCTATTCCCTATATAGTGCACAACTTTTGACCAGAGCCCTGTCTGTTTGTGTCTGAAGCACCACCATAGCACTAGTAGACTTGGCCTAAGTGCACAAATAGAGTTATCTCAATTGCTTTTCAAAGGAGTGCACTACATAAGTAGGTAGTTCGGGACTGTCACACATGGAAGTTCACTCCTTGGGTTTAATGATCAAGAGGCCACAGCTGGTGGGCCTTCCTACCCCCATTTCATGGCCTTGTGAACAGAGACCAGTGTATTAAAACATGTAGGAAACCCTACATCCAGATGTGTCTGTACTACCTGTCTGTGTTGGGCTTCAGCTCTGCACACTGACTGACAAGGCAAACACACACAAACAAGGCAAACACACAAACACACAGGCACAAGGCCAATACCTTCTCCTCCAAAATCAAGAGATTTACTTCTTCCTTATATGGATTATCCCACTAAGGTTCAGACTCACACTGATTATCTAACATGATGCCCTCATATCCTCCCTGCCTCCCTCCATTCATCCATCCTGCCCTCTCTCTCTTCCTACCTCCATTCAATCAACCATCCATACCTCTCTCTCTTCCTCCGTCCCTTCCTCCCTACATCTCCCTTCTCTCCATCCTCCCTCCTGTACTGTAAGTAAGACCACAGTAGATGAACACTGACTGGGCGGGGCGGATAAGCTGGCACTGTGGCAATCAATGGGCTTGTTTGAGTGGTAAGGCTGACACAACCGACTGCAGACGAAAGTCAAGGAATGAAGTCAGGGGAGGTGCATCTGCAACAGCCGAAAGTCAGACACTGATGTAGTTTTCCAACAGCCAGGCTCAGTGCAACACGGCAGTGTGTTGCCATTGTTTCTAGAAGTTTTTCTTTGTAATGTCGAAATAAACATGTCTCCAGCTCCCATATCACATAGTCACAAACTGAAAATATACACTGAGTGTACAAAACATTCACATATGCTAATATTGATTTGAGCAGAACAGCCTCAATTTGTCAGGGCGTGGATTCTATAAGGTTTTGAAAGCGTTGCACAGGGATGCTGATTCCAATGCTTCCCACAGTTGTGTCAAGTTGGCTGAATGTCATTTAGGTGGTGGACCATTCTTGATACACACAGGGAATTGTTGAGTGTGAAAAACCCAGCAGCATTGCAGTTCTTGACACAAACCGGTGTCCTTGGCACCTACTACCATACCCAGTTCCAAAGCACTCAAGGCTTAAACATCCTCCTTTAACCTGTCTCCCCTTCATCTACACTGATTGAAGCGTATTTAACAAGTGACATCAATAAGGGATCATAGCTTTCACCTGAATTCACCTGGTCATTCTATGTCATGGAAAGAGCAGCTGTTCCTAATGTTTTGTACACTCAGTGTATGTGTGTACATTTTACTAAAAATTGGTTAGAGAGACAAAGTTGGTTCCTGTTTCAGTCATGTCTTTGGTCACGTTCACGTGGGTCAACCAAAAATAACCTCCCACAATGCAGGCAGGACATTTCACGTTTACATTTTAGTCATTTAGCAGACACTTTTATCCAGAGTGACTTAGAGGAGCAATTAGGGTTAAGTGCCTTGCTCAAGGGCACATCGACAGATTTTTCACCTAGTCAGCTCTGGGATTTTAACCAGCGATCTTTCGGTAACTGGCCCAACGCTCTTAACCGCTAGACTACCTTACGAAGATGATTGAAGAACAACTGCAGAAACGTACGGTTGACTAAGGGAGCCTGGGGCAGGGCTGAGGGAGGCTAGGGGAGGCTGGGGAAGCTGGGGCAGGGCTGAGGGAGGCTAAGGGAGGCTGGGGAAGCTGGGGCAGGGCTGGGGCAGGGCTGAGGGCGGCTAGGGGAGGCTGGGACTGGGGAGGCTGGGGCTGGGACTGGGGAGGCTGGGGCAAGGCTGAGGGAGGCTGGGACTGGGGAGGCTGTGGTCGGGCTGGGACAGTGCTGAGGGAGGCTGGGGCAGGGCTGGGGGAGGTTGGGGATGCTGGCGCTGGGGAGGCTGGGGCAGGGCTGGGGCAGTGCTGAGGGAGGCTGGGGCAGGGCTGGGGGAGGCTGGCGCTGGGGAGGCTGGGGCAGGGCTGGGGGAGGATACATGCAGCACTGCATTCTCCTGCTGCTCCAGTTGTGACATATAGTAGGTGACAACGGCTAGCAGATGCCCAGGAACACCTGTCCCTCTATCCCTGCCTCCCTCTCTGCCACCAGCTGACTGACTGGGATGCCTTACAAAAGCTGTGTAGCTAGTAGCTAAACGGGAAACCACGTATTCAAATTCCCCAGGAAGTGACTACCACCTTTTTTTTTAAATGTAGTTTACCTATCGTGAGTTACTGACAAAAACAGACGAATGACTAGGTTGGCACTATAGAGGTATATAGAGGCATGCCTTCTGCTATTTTTTCCCAACAATTACCACAATGGCTCCTTGGCACTGCCCCAAATGGCACCCTATTCCCTATGGGCCCTGGTCAAAAATAGAGAACTATCTAAGGGATAAGGTGGCATTTGGCACACAGCCCTTGGCTGGGAGGGATGTGGTTGGATAACAGTGTGGTCAAGTGGTTACATCCTCCCAGTAGAAAGCAGTTTACCATGTTCCTCCTCTTCTTGCTTTCCCCAAAAACAAATCTAAATTTGGCTAAAGTCAGAGTTAGACTGTGTGGAGGTGGTGGTGACGAGTTCTACAGTTTCACACAACAGGAGAGGTGGAGGTGGTGGTGACGGGTTCTACGGTTTCACACAACAGGAGAGGTGGAGGTGGTGGTGACGGGTTCTACGGTTTCACACAACAGGAGAGGTGGAGGTGGTGGTGACGGGTTCTACGGTTTCACACAACAGGAGAGGTGGAGGTGCTGGTGACGGGTTCTACGGTTTCACACAACAGGAAGTGTGGAGGTGGGGGTGACGGGTTCTATGGTTTCACACAACAGGAGGTGTGGAGGTGCTGGTGACGGGTTCTACGGTTTCACACAACAGGAGAGGTGGAGGTGCTGGTGACGGGTTCTACGGTTTCACACAACAGGAAGTGTGGAGGTGGTGGTGACGGGTTCTATAGTTTCACACAACAGGAGGTGTGGAGGTGGTGGTGACGGGTTCTATGGTTTCACACAACAGGAAGTATGGAGGTGGTGGTGACGGGTGAGGTTCTATGGTTTCACACAACAGGAAGTATGGAGGTGGTGGTGACGGGTGAGGTTCTATGGTTTCACACAACAGGAGGTATGGAGGTGGTGGTGACGGGTGAGGTTCTATGGTTTCACACAACAGGAGGTATGGAGGTGGTGGTGACGGGTTCTATGGTTTCACACAACAGGAGGTGTGGAGGTGGTGGTGACGGGTGAGGTTCTATGGTTTCACACAACAGGAGGTGTGGAGGTGGTGGTGACGGGTGAGGTTCTATGGTTTCACACAACAGGAGGTATGGAGGTGGTGGTGACGGGTGAGGTTCTATGGTTTCACACAACAGGAAGTGTGGAGAGGGTGGTGACGGGTGAGGTTCTATGGTTTCACACAACAGGAGGTGTGGAGGTGGTGACGGGTGACGGGTGAGGTTCTATGGTTTCACACAACAGGAGGTATGGAGGTGGTGGTGACGGGTGAGGTTCTATGGTTTCACACAACAGGAAGTGTGGAGGTGGTGGTGACGGGTGAGGTTCTATGGTTTCACACAACAGGAGGTGTGGAGGTGGTGGTGACGGGTGAGGTTCTATGGTTTCACACAACAGGAGGTATGGAGGTGGTGGTGACGGGTGAGGTTCTATGGTTTCACACAACAGGAGGTATGGAGGTGGTGGTGACGGGTGAGGTTCTATGGTTTCACACAACAGGAGGTGTGGAGGTGGTGGTGACGGGTGAGGTTCTATGGTTTCACACAACAGGAGGTGTGGAGGTGGTGGTGACGGGTGAGGTTCTATGGTTTCACACAACAGGAGGTATGGAGGTGGTGGTGACGGGTGAGGTTCTATGGTTTCACACAACAGGAAGTGTGGAGGTGGTGGTGACGGGTGAGGTTCTATGGTTTCACACAACAGGAGGTGTAGAGGTGGTGGTGACGGGTGAGGTTCTATGGTTTCACACAACAGGAGGTATGGAGGTGGTGGTGACGGGTGAGGTTCTATGGTTTCACACAACAGGAGGTATGGAGGTGGTGGTGACGGGTGAGGTTCTATGGTTTCACACAACAGGAGGTATGGAGGTGGTGGTGACGGGTGAGGTTCTATGGTTTCACACAACAGGAAGTGTGGGGGTGGTGGTGACGGGTGAGGTTCTATGGTTTCACACAACAGGAAGTGTGGAGGTAGTGGTGACGGGTGAGGTTCTATGGTTTCACACAACAGGAGGTGTGGAGGTGGTGGTGACGGGTGAGGTTCTATGGTTTCACACAACAGGAGGTATGGAGGTGGTGGTGACGGGTGAGGTTCTATGGTTTCACACAACAGGAGGTGTAGAGGTGGTGGTGACGGGTGAGGTTCTATGGTTTCACACAACAGGAAGTGTGGAGGTAGTGGTGACGGGTGAGGTTCTATGGTTTCACACAACAGGAGGTGTAGAGGTGGTGGTGACGGGTGAGGTTCTATGGTTTCACACAACAGGAGGTATGGAGGTGGTGGTGACGGGTGAGGTTCTATGGTTTCACACAACAGAAATAGCATGCTCCTCTCCACACAGTCTCTCCACAAGCTCTGCTGCTAACCTGTTAACATAACCACAGGGGCATTTCACACACTTTTATAACACTCTCACTGTCTTCCTATTATATTGATTTTGTTCCATTTCTAAAAGTCTTCACTCTCTATACTATTTGCTCTCCCGCATGGGAGAATCAACGGTCCTGACTTCCTGCACCAGAGATTCCTCCCCTTTGACCTTCTCCTCCAATGGGTTTTGAAAAGGAGGCGAGAGGACACAAGGAATCAAGGCAATGCATCTGAGATTCTCCCCATGTCAAATTGAAATGGCACTTTGGTAGTTGAAGAAAGCTCTGACTGAATTAGAATTATGGGGTGGTACCCCATTGGTGAGATGGGGTGGAAACTGGTACCCCATTGGTGAGATGGGGTGGAAAGTGGTACCCCATTGGTGAGATGGGGTGGAAAGTGAATCCCCATTGGTGAGATGGGGTTGAAAGTGGTACCCCATTGGTAAGATGGGGTGGAAAGTAAATCCCCATTGGTGAGGTGGTTGTCCCATTGCCATCTTTGTCTAGACTGCCTGTTATGAACAATCTGCTACTCTCAGTCTCAGAGCGTTTCATGTCATCTGTTGCAATTAACTCACTCTATGTGGGCTAAATTGGTATCAGAGAGCTGGCGTGTGGCATAATGAAACTGCAGCAGCAACAAGCTTAGCACAAAAACAGAGACTTAACGTCCCTCTGAAAATCACTCAGGCTGGCCTACCACCAACAAACACTCAATCTCCCACTAACTGTCTTGACGACAATCAAACCATAATCAAACTTCAACAACAAGCTCAGCATGTATAACAGAGACTTAATGTCCCTCCGAGAAGTATATAGACTGTCCCTCTGAGGATATAGACATAACTACAACAAACCCTCAATGTCACTAAGTCTCCTGATGACAATTGAACCTTAATCAAGCCGCAGCAACAAGCTCAATGTAAGGAATGGATACCTCCAACAAACACTCACAATCACAGTTGCTAAGTATTCGCTCGCCACCCCTTCACCTTGGCCATAACATGTTGATGTGTGCAGATCTGAATGGTCTGGAAGGTATAAGCAGTGTAGTGGTGGAAGTTCCACCATATAGAGTTGAAGTTGGAAGTTTACATACACTTATGTTGGAGTCATTAAAACGTGCTGTTCAACATCTCCCCAAATTTCTTGTTAACAAACTATAGTTTTGGCAAGTGGGTTAGGACATCTACTTTGTGCATGACACAAGTCATTTTTCCAACAATTGTTTACAGACAGATTATTTAACAGGATCACAATTCCAGTGGGTCAGAAGTTTAAATACACTAAGTTGACTGTGCCTTTAAACAGCTTGGAAAATTCCATAAAATGATGTCATGGCTTTAGAAGCTTCTGATAGGTTAATTGACATAATTTGAGTCAAATGGAGGTGTACCTGTGGATATACTTCAAGGCCTACCTTCAAACTCAGTGCCTCGTTGCTTGACATCATGGGAAAATCCAAAAAAAGCCAAGATCTCAGAAATACAATTGTAGACCTCCACAAGTCTAGTTCATCCTTGGGAGCAATTTCTAAATGCCTGAAGGTATCACGTTCATCTGTACAAACAATAGTACGTAAGCATAAACACCATGGGACCACACAGCCGTCATACCGCTCAGGAAGGAGACGCGTTCTGTCTCCTTGAGATGAATGTACTTTGGTGCGAAAAGTGCAAATCAATCCCAGAACAACAGCAATGGACCTTGTGAAGATGCTGGAGGAAACAGGTACAAAAGTATCTATATCCACAGTAAAACAAGTCCTATATTGACATAACCTGGAAGGCGCTCAGCAAGGAAGAAGCCACTGCTCCAAACCCGCCATAAGAAATCCAGACTACAGTTTGCAACTGCACATGGGGAAAAAGATTGTTCTTTTTGGAGAAATGTCCCTTGGTCTGATGAAACAAAAATAGAACTGTTTGACCATAATGGCCATCGTTATGTTTGGAGGATAAATGGGGAGACTTGCAAGCCGAAGAACACCATCCCAACCGTGAAGCACGGGGGTGGCAGCATCATGTTGTGGGTGTACTTTGCTGCAGGAGGGACTGGTGCACTTCACAAAATAGATGGCATCATGAGGGAGGAAAATTATGTGGCTATATTGAAGCAACACCTCAGTCAGGAAGTTTAAGCTTGGTCGCAAATGGGTCTTCCAAATGGACAATGACCCCAAGCATACTTCCAAAGCTGTGGCAAATTGTATTAAGGACAACAAAGTCGAGGTATTGGAGTGGCCATTACAAAGCCCTGACCTCAATCTTATAGAAAATTTGTGGGCAGAACTGAAAAAGCGTGGGCGAGCAAGGAGGCCTACAAACCTGACTCCGTTACACCAGCTCTGTCAGGAGGAATGGGCCAAAATTCACCCAACTTATTGTGGGAAGCTTGTGGAAGAATACTCGAAACGTTTGACCCAAGTTAAACAATTTAAAGGCAATGCTACCAAATACTAATTGAGTGTATGTAAACTTCTGACCCACTGGGAATGTGATGAAAGAAATAAAAACTGAAATAAATCATTCTCTCTACAATTATTCTGACATTTCACATTCTTACAACCTGAGTCAGGTTTGTAGGCCTCCTTGCTCGCACACGCTTTTTCAGTTCTGCCCACATATTTTCTATAGGATTCAGGTCAGGGCTTTGTTATGGCCACTCCAATACCTTGACTTTGTTGTCCTTAAGACATTTCACCACAACTTTGGAAGTATCGCTGGGGTCTGTTTGAAGGTAGGCCTTGAAATACATCCACAGTTACACCTCAATTTGACTCAAATTATGTCAATTAGCCTATCAGAAGCTTCTAAAGCCATGACATAATTTCCTGGAATTTTCAAAGCTGTTTAAAGGCACTGTCAACTTAGTGTATGTAAACTTCTGACCCATTGGAATTGTGATACAGTGAGTTATAAGTGAAATAATCTGTCTGTACTCAATTGTTGGAAAAATTACTTGTGTCATGCACAAAGTAGTTGTCTTAACCGACTTGCCAAATCTATAGTTTGTTAACAAGAAATGTGTGGAGTGGTTGAAAAACAAGTTTTAATGACTCCAACCTATGTGTATTTAAACTTCTGACTTCAACTGTATGTACAGTATACTTTAGCTCAGAAAGTAATATTGAGTGTATGTTGTGAAATAAGCTGTTAGTAGCCCATGTGCTTCACCCTAATAATTTGGTCCCTTTCCCCTACATACCTTAGCCTACTGTTCTGACTTGGTGGTGCACATGTCATCAGAAATGTCATCATCAAATATTGTAAGAGCTTTCATTGTCTGCTTATCTTCATTCAAAGACTCAATCATGGACACTCTTACTGACAGTTGTGGCTGCTTTGTGTGATGTATTGTTGTCTCTACCTTCTTGCCCTTCGTGCTGTTGTCTTTGCCCAAAAATGTTTGTACCATGTTGTGTTGCTACCATGTTGTGTTACTACCATGCTGTCTTGAGCACTGACCATCAAACCAACCATCTCTCCACCCTATCATCCCTCCCTCCCTCTGTCCTACCAACCCTCCACCCTACCAACCCTCCACCCTTTTATTTTTTTATTTTTTTATTTAACCTTTATTTAACTAGGCAAGTCAGTTAAGAACAAATTGTTATTTACACTGACGGCCTAGGAACAGTGGGTTAACTGCCTTGTTCAGGGGCAGAACTACAGATTTTTACCTTGTCAGCTCGGGGATTTGATCTAGCAACCTTTCGGCTACTGGCCCAACGCTCTAACCACTAGGCTCCCCTACTATCCCTCCCTCCTACCATGCCTCCCTACATCCTACCATCCCGCCATCCTTGCATCCCTCCCTCCATCCTACCATCCCTCTACCATACTATCCCTCCATCCTACCATCCAGCCATCCTACCATCCCTACCTACTACCATCCCTCTACCCTACCATCCCTTCATTCTACCATCCCTCCATCCAACCATCCTGTCATCCATCCCTCCATCTCTCCATTCTACCATCCCTCCATCCTACCATCCCTCCACTCTACCATCCTGTCATCCATCCATCATACCATCCCTCTATTCTGCCACCCCTCCATTATTCCACCCCTCCATTATTCCACCCCTTCATTATGGCAACCCTCCATTATTCCACCCCTCCACCCTGTCATCCTCCATTATTCCACCCCTCCCATTCTCCCACCCCTTCATTAGTCCACCCTTACATTATTCCACCCCTCCATCCTGTTATCCCTCCCTTCTGCCACCCCTCCATTATTCCACCCCTCCATCCTGTCATCCCTCCATTATTCCACCCCTCCATCTTGCCACCTCTCCATCTAGCCATCCCTCCTCCAGCCAAGAAAGTGGATGCCTTTGTCATGGTAACGGTTAGGAGCAGAGCATGTGTTTTTGCTGGCAGGGCAGGCTTGGTCAGCACTGTGTCACATTGAGCTTAGCCAAGCCGAGGTGACCCTGGGTGGGCATTAACACAGCATGAGAACAAGGTCAGCCACAGAGCTGAATGACACTACGTGTGTGTCTCAAATGGCATAGGGAATAGGGTGCCATTTGAGACACAACTCCATATGGGTAAGGAAGGACAACACAGGCATTGGAGAACTGTATGAAGAAGACCAAATGAGGATGTAGCCAACCTGTTGTGCTTACATAAAATATTCCTACTGTACTATATTGGTATTGCACTTTGTCATGGGCTAAAGGAAGTTGTCAGAAAATAGAAGCCATCTATTAGTGACTCATCCCCAGAAACCACCAGAAAGCACTAGTGTGCAGAGTTATGTAACAAGGTCTGTAGATGCACTAATCTGAGTAGTGCTCTTCACATATAGAAACCACACACGGAGGCTGCATGCAGCAGGACTGTACTGTAGTGTGCATTGAGCTGCGTGGCGCAGCCCATAGAGGCATAGACAGTCTAAAATGGTGCAGCCCATAGACTGTATAACACGGTGCAGCCCATAGACTGTATAACACGGTGCAGCCCATAAACTGTATAACACGGTGCAGCCCATAGACTGTATAACACGGTGCAGCCCATAGACTGTATAACACGGTGCAGCCCATAGACTGTATAACACGGTGCCGCCCATAGACTGTATAACACGGTGCAGCCCATAGACTGTATAACACGGTGCAGCCCATAGACTGTATAACACGGTGCAGCCCATAGACTGTATAACACAGTGCATCCCATAGACTGTATCACACGGTGCAGCCCATAGACTGTATAACACGGTGCAGCCCATAGACTGTATAACACGGTGCAGCCCATAGAGTGTATAACACAGTGCGCCCATAGACTGTATAACACAGTGCGCCCATAGACTGTATAACACAGGCAGCCCATAGACTGTATAACACAGTGCAGCCCATAGACTGTATAACACAGTGTAGCCCATAGACTGTATAACACGGTGCAGCCCATAGACTGTATAACACAGTGCAGCCCATAGACTGTATAACACAGTGCAGCCCATAGACTGTATAACACAGTGCGCCCATAGACTGTATAACACAGTGCGCCCATAGACTGTATAACACAGGCAGCCCATAGACTGTATAACACAGTGCAGCCCATAGACTGTATAACACAGTGTAGCCCATAGACTGTATAACACGGTGCAGCCCATAGACTGTATCACACGGTGCAGCCCATAGACTGTATAACACAGGCAGCCCATAGACTGTATCACACAGGCAGCCCATAGACTGTATCACACGGTGCAGCCCATAGACTGTATAACACGGTGCAGCCCATAGACTGTATAACACGGTGCAGTCCATAGACTGTATAACACGGTGCAGCCCATAGACTGTATAACACGGTGCAGCCCATAGACTGTATAACACAGTGCAGCCCATAGACTGTATAACACAGTGCAGCCCATAGACTGTATAACACAGGCAGCCCATAGACTGTATCACACGGTGCAGCCCATAGACTGTATAACACGGTGCAGCCCATAGACTGTATAACACGGTGCAGCCCATAGACTGTATAACACGGTGCAGTCCATAGACTGTATAACACGGTGCAGCCCATAGACTGTATAACACAGGCAGCCCATAGACTGTATAACACAGTGCAGCCCATAGACTGTATAACACAGTGCAGCCCATAGACTGTATAACACAGTGCAGCCCATAGACTGTATAACACAGGCAGCCCATAGACTGTATAACACAGTGCAGCCCATAGACTGTATAACACAGTGCAGCCCATAGACTGTATCACACGGTGCAGCCCATAGACTGTATAACACGGTGCAGCCCATAGACTGTATAACACGGTGCAGCCCATAGACTGTATAACACGGTGCAGTCCATAGACTGTATAACACGGTGCAGCCCATAGACTGTATAACACGGTGCAGCCCATAGAGTGTATAACACGGTGCAGCCCATAGACTGTATAACACGGTGCAGCCCATAGACTGTATAACACGGTGCAGCCCATAGACTGTATAACACGGTGCAGCCCATAGACTGTATAACACGGTGCAGCCCATAGACTGTATAACACAGTGCAGCCCATAGACTGTATAACACGGTTCAGCCCATAGACTGTATAACACAGGCAGCCCATAGACTGTATAACACAGTGCCGCCCATAGACTGTATAACACAGTGCAGCCCATAGACTGTATAACACAGGCAGCCCATAGACTGTATAACACAGTGCCGCCCATAGACTGTATAACACGGTGCCGCCCATAGACTGTATAACACAGGCAGCCCATAGACTGTATAACACAGTGCAGCCTATAGACTGTATAACACAGGCAGCCCATAGACTGTATAACACAGTGCAGCCCATAGACTGTATAACACAGGCAGCCCATAGACTGTATAACACAGGCAGCCCATAGACTGTATAACACAGTGCAGCCCATAGACTGTATAACACAGTGCAGCCCATAGACTGTATAACACAGTGCCGCCCATAGACTGTATAACACAGTGCAGCCCATAGACTGTATAACACAGTGCAGCCCATAGACTGTATAACACAGTGCCGCCCATAGACTGTATAACACGGTGCCGCCTGTAGACTGTATAACACAGGCAGCCCATAGACTGTATAACACAGTGCAGCCCATAGACTGTATAACACGGTGCAGCCCATAGACTGTATAACACAGTGCCGCCCATAGACTGTATAACACAGTGCAGCCCATAGACTGTATAACACGGTGCAGCCCATAGACTGTATAACACGGTGCAGCCCATAGACTGTATAACACAGGCAGCCCATAGACTGTATAACACAGTGCAGCCCATAGACTGTATAACACGGTGCAGCCCATAGACTGTATAACACAGTGCCGCCCATAGACTGTATAACACGGTGCAGCCCATAGACTGTATAACACGGTGCAGCCCATAGACTGTATAACACGGTGCAGCCCATAGACTGTATAACACAGTGCAGCCCATAGACTGTATAACACAGTGCCGCCCATAGACTGTATAACACAGGCAGCCCATAGACTGTATAACACAGTGCAGCCCATAGACTGTATAACACGGTGCAGCCCATAGACTGTATAACACAGGCAGCCCATATACTGTATAACACAGTGCAGCCCATAGACTGTATAACACGGTGCAGCCCATAGACTGTATAACACAGACAGCCCATAGACTGTATAACACAGTGCAGCCCATAGACTGTATAACACGGTGCAGCCCATAGACTGTATAACACGGTGCAGCCCATAGACTGTATAACACAGTGCAGCCCATAGACTGTATAACACAGTGCAGCCCATAGACTGTATAACACAGGCAGCCCATAGACTGTATAACACAGTGCAGCCCATAGACTGTATAACACAGTGCCGCCCATAGACTGTATAACACAGTGCCGCCCATAGACTGTATAACACAGTGCAGCCCATAGACTGTATAACATAGTGTAGCCAATAGACTGTATAACACAGTGCAGCCCATAGACTGTATAACACAGTGCCGCCCATAGACTGTATAACACAGTGCAGCCCATAGACTGTATAACACAGTGCCGCCCATAGACTGTATAACACAGTGTAGCCCATAGACTGTATAACACGGTGCCGCCCATAGACTGTATAACACAGTGCCGCCCATAGACTGTATAACACAGTGCAGCCCATAGACTGTATAACACGGTGCAGCCCATAGACTGTATAACACAGTGCAGCCCATAGACTGTATAACACAGTGCAGCCCATAGACTGTATAACACGGTGCCGCCCATAGACTGTATAACACGGTGCCGCCCATAGACTGTATAACACAGGCAGCCCATAGACTGTATAACACAGTGCAGCCCATAGACTGTATAACACAGTGCAGCCCATAGACTGTATAACACGGTGCCGCCCATAGACTGTATAACACGGTGCAGCCCATAAACTGTATAACACGGTGCAGCCCATAGACTGTATAACACAGTGCAGCCCATAGACTGTATAACACAGTGCCGCCCATAGACTGTATAACACAGGCAGCCCATAGACTGTATAACACAGGCAGCCCATAGACTGTATAACACAGTGTAGCCCATAGACTGTATAACACGGTGCCGCCCATAGACTGTATAACACAGTGCCGCCCATAGACTGTATAACACAGTGCAGCCCATAGACTGTATAACACAGTGCCGCCCATAGACTGTATAACACAGTGCAGCCCATAGACTGTATAACACGGTGCAGCCCATAGACTGTATAACACGGTGCCGCCCATAGACTGTATAACACAGGCAGCCCATAGACTGTATAACACGGTGCAGCCCATAGACTGTATAACACAGTGCAGCCCATAGACTGTATAACACAGGCAGCCCATAGACTGTATAACACAGTGCAGCCCATAGACTGTATAACACAGGCAGCCCATAGACTGTATAACACAGTGTAGCCCATAGACTGTATAACACAGTGTAGCCCATAGACTGTATAACACAGTGCAGCCCATAGACTGTATAACACAGTGCAGCCCATAGACTGTATAACACAGTGCAGCCCATAGACTGTATAACATGGTGCAGCCCATAAACTGTATAACATGGTGCAGTCCATAGACTGTATAACATGGTGCAGCCCAGCCAGAAAAGAGGAACAGAATGACCTTGTTGATTATCTGCCTAGACCCCCCCCCCCCCCCCCCCTTCTTGTGGGCAGTATCTAAGATATGACTGGCCAATATATTCCCTGGATACAATGTGTGAGATATGACTGGCCAATATATTCACTGGATACAGTGTGTTAGATATGACTGGCCAATATATTCCCTGGATACAGTGTGTTAGAGATGACTGGCCAATATATTACATGGATACTGTGTGTAACATATGACTGGCCAATATATTCCCTGGATACAGTGTGTGAGATATGACTGGCCAATATATTCACTGGATAGTACAGTGTGTGAGATATGACTGGCCAATATATTCACTGGATAGTACAGTGTGTGAGATATGACTGGCCAAAATATTCCCTGGATACAGTGTGTTAGATATGACTGGCCAATATATTCACTGGATAGTACAGTGTGTGAGATATGACTGCCCAATATATTCACTGGATACAGTGTGTGAGATATGACTGGCCAATATATTCCCTGGATAAAGTGTGTGAGATATGACTGGCCAATATATTCCCTGGATACAGTGTGTGAGATATGACTGCCCAATATATTCCCTGGATACAGTGTGTTAGATATGACTGGCCAATATATTCACTGAATAGTACAGTGTGTGAGATATGACTGGCCAATATATTCCCTGGATACAGTGTGTGAGATATGACTGGCCAATATATTCCCTGGATACAGTGTGTGAGATATGACTGGCCAATATATTCACCGGATACAGTGTGTGAGATATGACTGGCCAATATATTCACCGGATACAGTGTGTGAGATATGACTGGCCAATATATTCACTGGATACAGTGTGTGAGATATGACTGGCCAATATATTCACTGGATACAGTGTGTGAGATATGACTGGCCAATATATTCACTGGATACAGTGTGTGAGATATGACTGCCCAATATATTCCCTGGATACAGTATGTTAGATATGACTGGCCAATATATTCCCTGGATACAGTGTGTTAGATATGACTGGCCAATAGATTCACTGGATAGTATAGTGTGTGAGATATGACTGGACAATATATTCCCTGGATACAGTGTGTGAGATATGACTGGCCAATATATTCACTGGATAAAGTGTGTGAGATATGACTGGCCAATAGATTCACTGGATAGTACAGTGTGTGAGATATGACTGGACAATATATTCCCAGGATACAGTGTGTGAGATATGACTGGCCAATAGATTCACTGGATAGTACAGTGTGTGAGATATGACTGGCCAATATATTCACTGGATACAGTGTGTGAGATATGACTGCCCAATATATTCACTGGATAGTACAGTGTGTGAGATATGACTGGCCAATATATTCACTGGATAGTACAGTGTGTGAGATATGACTGGCCAATATATTCACTGGATACAGTGTGTGAGATATGACTGCCCAATATATTCCCTGGATACAGTGTGTGAGATATGACTGCCCAATATATTCACTGGATACAGTGTGTGAGATATGACTGCCCAATATATTCACTGGATACAGTGTGTGAGATATGACTGGCCAATATATTCACTGGATACAGTGTGTGAGATATGACTGGCCAATATATTCACTGGATACAGCCGCATTGTGCTGCATTACATCACCCTGGCTTCCCTGGTGGTCCAAGTAAAGACCCTCCATTTTACTAATGCTGCAAATATACTATAATTTCTATCTGCTAAATGGGTTTTTAACACATTTCAATATCTGGTTAACAAAGTCTACTGGGCTATAATTGCATCAAATACTATTTTTGTATTTGTTATTTGTTTGAATTGCAGAGAGCGTAAAAAAACTGATATGTATTCGTGACTGAAGCTAACACTGACTATGATTATTATGTGCTGTCACGGTGTAGGCTGCATATATTCATCAGAGAGAGAGGACTGGAGAAGGATGGTCGAGGTGGGACGATAGTTGGAGAGGGAGCAAGCCAGGTTAATTCTGTCACTGGTTGACATAGTGGTACATATTCAAATTAGATTATCTCAACAACAAAAATCTCCCAATCAATATTAGGCTCAATAATTCAATAGCTCAATAATTCATATTGTACCAGGAGAACAGGAGAGAACAGTTCTGAAATGCAGTGATGTATAAACAGGAAATATAGAGTATGTACAACCAAATAAATAAATCAATAAGAAATGAGGAGCTGGAGAGCAGCTTCCTGTGTTTAAAACAAGCAGACAGCCCAAAGGAGAGGCCTGTCTGGGGTGATCACAATGCTGCTATTTTTATCCACTTCTAAAAAAAAAACAGGAGGAGAATGGTGGCAGATAGAGAGAGGGAGTGAGAGAAAGAAAGCAGGGTGTTAGAAAGAGTGAACAAAGCCGGTAGTGTGAACTGAACTCTACCAGTGATACTGTTTGTGCCAGTTTTAGAAGAGAAAAAGTATATACATTTGACACAGACCCCAACGGTTGTCACCACAACAACCCCTGTGTGTGGGCGTCTGGGTGAGTGGGAGAGTATGGTTACAATGAGGGGGAAGTATTCACAAAAATGGCCAAGCACGAGAACTTCCTTTACCACAGAGAGACAGAAAGAGAGAGAACGGTAGACAGAGATAGAGATTCACTGGAATCAACACAATTAGACCCAACCAAATCATGAGAAAAACAAAAAGATAACTACTTGACACACTAAAAAGAATAACAAAAAAAATTTGCAAACTGGAATGTTATTCGGCCTCAAACCGAGAGTACACAGTGGCAAAATACCCAAACTTAAGGAAAGCTTTGACTATGTTCAGACTCAGTGAGCATAGCCTTGCTATTGAGAGAGAGGCCACTGTAGGCAGACCTGGCTCTTAAACCTGTTTGGGATAGGGGGCAGCATTTTCACTTTTGCATGAAATGCGTGCCCAGAGTAAACTGCCTGCTACTCTGTCCCAGATGCTAATATATGCATATTATTAGTAGTATTGGATAAAAAACACTCTGAAGTTTCTAAAACTATTTGAATGATGTCTGTGAGTATAACAGAACTCATATGGCACGCGAAAACCTGAGAAAAATCCAACCAGGAAGTGGGAAATCTGAGGTTTGTAGTTTTTCAAAGCTTGGCCTACCGAATACACAGTGTCTCTGGGGTTAAGTTGCACTTCCTAAGGCTTCCACTAAATGTCAACCGTCTTTAGAAACGTGTTTCAGGCTTCTGGTATAAAGGAGGGGTATGGGAGCTGAATTAGTCATGGGTCTGGCAGAGTGTCTCAGGCTCGTGACGCGCGCTCCCGACAGAGTTAGCTCTCGTTCCAGTGCTTTGCTACAGACAATGGAATTCTCCGGTTGGAACATTATTGATGATTTATGTTAAAAACATCCTAAAGATTGATTCCATACATCGTTTGATATGTTTCTACGACCTGTAACGGAACTTTGAGTTTTTGTCTGGACGTAGTGCTCATGAAGATGGATTGCTGGTCTGAACACGCTAACAACTAGTGGCTATTTGGAGATAAATTATGGACTTTATGGAACAAATCAGTCATTTATTGTTGAACTGGGATTCTTGGGAGTGCATTCTGATGAAGATCATCAAAGGTAAGTGAATATTTATCATGTTATTTCTAACTTCTGTTGACTCCAACATGCTGATATTTCTTTGGCTATAATGGGCTCTGAGCGCCGTACTCAGATTATGCTTTTCCGTAAAGTTTTTTTGAAATCTGACACAGCGGTTGCATTAAGGAGAAGTCTATCTTTAATTATGTGAATTACACTTGTATCTTTTATCAATGTTTATTATGAGTATTTCTGGGATTTTTGTGGCTATCTGCAAAAACACTGGATGTTTTGGAATCAAAACATTACTGCACGTAACGCGCCAATGTAAACTGAGATTTTTGGATATAAATATGCACATTATCGAAAAAAACATACATGTATTGTGTAACATGATGTCCTATGAGTGTCATCTGATGAAGATCATCAAAAATGTTAGTGATTAATTTTATCTATATTTCTGCTTTTTGTGACTATCTTTGGCTGGGAAAATGGCTGTGTGTTTTTTTGACTTGGCTCTGAACTAACATAATCATATGTTGAGCTTTCGCTGTAAAGCCTTTTTGAAATCGGACACGATGGGTAGATTAACAAGATGTTTATCTTTCATTTGCTGTCTTGGACTTGTTAATGTGTGAAAGAATTTCCTGCGCTGCATTTTCAGCGGAATGTTGTCAAGGGGTTCCACTAGCGGAACGCCTGCGCTAGAAAGGCACACTGCCCATGAAATGAGGTGGAATTTGAGCATCACTTCCTTACCTCCAGCCAAATGTATGACCATATCAGAGACTCATACAGTATTTCCCTCAGATTACACAGATCCATTTTTAATAAACTCACATCTATTGAGTGAAATAACACAGTGTGCAATCACAGCATCAAGATTTGTGACCTGTTGCCACAAGAAAATGTCAACCAGTGAAGAACAAACACCATTGTAAATACAACCTATATTCATCTGTGTATTTATTTTCTGTTTTGTACTTCAACTATTTGCACATTGTTACAATACCGTGTAATGTTTACTCTTTTATTTCACTTTTAACTATTTCACTTGCATTGGCAATGTAGGAGAGAGAGAGAGAGAGAGAGAGAGAGAGAGAGAGAGAGAGAGAGAGGAGAGAGAGGAGAGAGAGAGAGAGAGAGAGAGAGAGAGAGAGAGAGAGAGAGAGAGAGAGAGAGGAGAGAGAGAGAGAGAGAGAGAGAGAGAGAGAGAGAGAGAGAGGAGAGAGAAGAGGAGAGAGAGGAGAGAGAGAGAGAGAGAGAGAGAGAGAGAGAGAGAGAGAGAGAGAGAGAGAGAGAGAGAGAGAGAGAGAGAGAGAGAGAGAGAGAGAGAGAGAGATGAGAGAGAGAGACTAAGTCGCTGCTTTAGCTGGCTTGCTGGCGCTGCATGTGTGACTGTGGGACCTAATAGTATCAAGGCAGGGCTTCTCTCTCTCCTTGTGAATTCTGGAGACCTCAGGGCAATGCAGTGAGACTGAGCTGGGATTGCAAAGAACATACTGTGGATTATGCTTACTGTGGATTCGGCATACTGTGGATTCTGTTTACTGTGGATTCTGTTTAGGTGAAATGGTGCTGCCACAGTAATCAAATTCTGGGTAAATGCATTATCCCTTTCATACACATACCAAAATCCAACTAATGTATCATGCCTGCATTTTTATACCAAGGTTTTGGTATATCTGAAAGTGGTTGGAGGTTAAAAAAACAACAACAAAAAACATGGAAAAATAAAAGCCACCTAAAGACTTTGTCCTGCATTATCACAGACCTTGTAACCAAAATACAGGTGTCAGGTCTGTGTGAATCATTCTCTGGTTTTTTTGCAGGTAAATCATTAACACTTCCATTGTTTAACACCTCCCTATTTTGAACTGTAAACAGCCCACATGGTTTAACAACACCCCTCCAAATGTCCAAGTTACCCACTTATATAGAAAATAGAAATAATGGGGTGCAAAGGAGCAAAATAAATAAATAAATACAGTAGGGGAAGAGGTAGTTGTTTGGGCTAAATTATAGATTTATGCTAGGCTATGTACAGGTGCAGTAATCTGTGAGCTGCTCTGACAACTGGTGCTTAAAGCCAGTGAGGGAGATAAGTGTTTCCAGTTTCAGAGATTTTGGTAGTTCGTTCCAGTCATTGGCAGCAGAGAACTGGAAGGAGAGGCGGCCAAAGGACGAATTGGCTTTGAGGGTGACCAGAGAGATATACCTGCTGGAGCGCGTGCTACGGGTGGGTGCTGCTATGGTGACCAGTGAGCCGAGATAAGGCGGGGCTTTATCTAGCAAAGACTTATAGATGACCTGGAGCCAGTGGGTTTGGCGACGAGTATGAAGCGAGGGCCAGCCAACGAGAGTGTACAGGTCGCAGTGGTGGGTAGTATATGGGGCTTTGGTAACAAAACGGATGGCACTGTGATAGACTGCATCCAATTTTTTGAGTAGGGTATTGGAGGCTATTTTGTAAATGACATCGCTGAAGTCGAGGATCCTTCCTTCCTTCCTTCATACCTTTCCTTTCTATGTACACTAACCATGTGTAAACGCTTGTAAAAAGGCAGTGGGGCCCTCGTACTGTACAGACGGACAACACGGCCACTGCAGACAGAGCACTACTTCTGATATGGCAAGTCAACAGAAAGACTTCTCTGGTCAGTTTTACGATGTTTGGCAGCATGAGTGAAGGATGCTTTGTTGCGAAATAGGAAGCCGATTCTAGATTTAACTTTGGATTGGAGATGTTTGATGTGAGTCTGGAAGGAGAGTTTACAGTCTAACCAGACACCTAGGTATTTGTAGTTGTCCACATATTCTATGTCAGAATCGTCCAGAGTAGTGATGTTGGATGGGCGGGCAGGTGCAGGCAGCGATCGGTTGAAGAGCATGCATTTAGTTATACTTGTATTTAAGAGCAGTTGGAGGCCACGGAAGGACAGTTGTATGGCATTGAAGCTCGTCTGGAAGGTTGTTAACACAGTGGCCAAAGAAGGGACAGTTGTATACAGAATGGTGTCGTCTGCGTAGAGGTGGATCAGAAACTTACCAGCAGCAAGAGCGACACCATTGATGTATACAGAGAAGAGAGTCGGCCCAAGAATTGAACCCTGTGGCACCCCCATAGAGACTGCCAGAGGTCTGGACAACAGGCCCTCCAATTTGACACACTGAAATCTATCAAAGAAGTAGTTGGTGAACCAGGCGAGGCAATCATTTGAGAAACCAAGGCTAGTCTGCCGATGAGGATGTGGTGATTGACAGAGTCGAAAGCCTTGGCCAGGTCAATGAATACGGCTGCATAGTATTGTTTCTTATCGATGGCGGTTAAGATATCGTTTAGGACCTTGAGCGTGGCTGAGGTGCACCCATGACCAGCTCTGAAACCAGATTGCATAGCGGAGAAGGTGCGGTGGGATTCGAAATGGTCGGTAATCTGTTTGTTGACTTGGCTTTCGAAGACCTTAGAAAGGCAGGGTAGGATAGATATAGGTCTGTAGCAGTTTGGGTCAAGAGTATCCCCCCCTTTGAAGAGGGGGATGACCGCAGCTGCTTTCCAATCTTTGGGAATCTCAGACAACACGAGAGAGGTTGAACAGGGTAGTAATAGGGGTTGCAACAATTTTGGCAGATCATTTTAGAAAAAAAAGTCCAGATTGTCTAGCTCGGCTGATTTGTAGGGGTCCAGATTTTGCAGCTCTTTCAGAACATCAGCTGACTGGATTTGGGAGAAGGAGAAATGGGGAAGGCTTGGGCGAGTTGCTGTGGGGGGTGCAGTGCTGTTGACTGGGGTAGGGGTATCCAGGTGGAAAGCATAGCCAACCGTAGAAAAATGCTTATTGAAATTCTCAATTATAGTGGATTTATCTGTGGTGAAAGAGTTTCCTATCCTCAGTGCAGTGGGCAGCTGGGAGGAGGTGTTCTTATTCTCCATGGACTATACAGTGTCCCAGAACTTTTTTGAGTTTGTGTTAAAGGAAGCAAATTTCTGCTTGAAAAAGCTAGCCTTGGCTTTTCTAACTGCTTGTGTATATTGGTTTCTAGCTTCCCTGAAAAGTTGCATATCACGGAGAATGTTCGATAATGCAGATTGCCATAGGATGTTTGTGTGTTGGTTAAGGGCAGTCAGGTCTGGAGAGAACCAAGGGCTATATATGTTCCTGGTTCTAAATTTCTTGAATGGGGCATGCTTATTTAAGATGGTGAGGAAGGCATTTAAAAAAAAATAACCAGGCATCCTCTACTGACGGGATGAGGTCGATATCCTTCCAGGATACCCGGGCCAGATCGATTAGAAAGTCCTGCTCGCTGAAGTGTTTCAGGGAACATTTGACAGTGATGAGTGGAGGTCGTTTGACCGCTAACCCATTACGGATGCAGGCAATAAGGCAGTGATCGCTGAGATCTTGGTTGAAAACTGCAGAGGTGTATTTAGAGGGCAAGTTGGTTAGGATGATATCTATGAGAGTGCCCGTGTTTACGGATTTGGGGTGGTACCTGGTAGGTTCATTGATAATTTGTGTGAAATTGAGGGCATCAAGCTTAGATTGTAGGATGGCTGGGGTGTTAACCTGTCTAGGATCAGCGTGCCGCTAGCGGCACTCCCCCCCCCCCCCCACTGAAAAACCAGTGCCGCGAAATTCAAAAAAAATATTTTTTTAAAATATTTAACTTTCACACATTAAAGTCCAATACAGCTAATGAAAGACACAGATCTTATGAATCCAGTCAACATTTCCGATTTTTAAAATGTTTTACAGGGAAGACACAATATGTAAAGATGTACATCTATTACCTAAAAACACATTAGCATATTCCACCATCTTTTATTTGTCCACCAACACCAGTAGCCATCACCAATTCGGCTAAACTAAGATATTTATAGCCTCTAACCAACAAAAAAACTCATTAGATGACAGTCTGATAACATATTTATGGTATGGGATAGGTTTTGTTAGAAAAAAGTGCATATTTCAGGTAGATGGCATAGTTTACAATTGCACCCACCATCACAAATGGACTAGAATAATTACAATGAGCAACGTGTTTACCTAACTACTAATCATCAAACATTTCGTAAAAATACACAGCATACACGAATCGAAAGACACAGATCCTGTGAATACAGACAATATTTCAGATTTTCTAAGTGTCTTACAGCGAAAACACAATAAATCGTTATATTAGCTTAGCACATAGCAATTAGCAGCCCAGCATTGATTCTAGCCAAAGTGAGCGATAAAAGTCAACATCGCCAAAAGATATTAATTTTTTCACTAACCTTCTCAGAATTCTTCCGATGACACTCCTGTAACATCACATTACAACATGCATATACAGTTTGATCGAAAATGTTTATATTTAGCCACCAAAATCATGGTTAGACAATGTGAAATGTAGACAAGCTGGTAAAGAAAACGTCCTTGCGCCACTTAGACAGTGATCTACTCTTATACATAAATACTCATAAACGTGACTAAAAAATATAGGGTGGACAGGGATTGATAGACAATTTAATTCTTAATACAATTGCGTTATTACATTTTTTAATTTATCCTTACTTTTCAATACAGTTTGCGCCAAGCGAAGCTACGTCAAAAAACATGGCGTCCTAAGCCACTAAAATGTTTCGACAGAAACACGATTTATCATAATAAAAATGTCCTACCTTGAGCTGTTCTTCCATCAGTATCTTGGGCAAAGGATCCTTTCTTGGGAGAAATCGTCTTTTGGTGGAAAGCTGTCCTCTTGCCATGTGGAAATGTCAACTACGTTCGGGATGAACTGAAAAGCGTGACCAACTTTTCACATCGTTGCAAAAATAAATGTCCCAAAATCGCACTAAACGGATATAAATTGCTATAAAACGCTTTAAATTAACTACTTTGTGATGTTTGTAACTCCTATAACGAGTGAAAAGATGACCGGAGAAATATAACAGGCTAAACTAACGCTTGGAACAGGAGAGGGTCGGTGTCTTCCACGCGCGTTACGCAGCAAGAAAAGACTTGCTAGCTAAAGGTTTTTTTCATTTGTAGGGCCTGTGAACGAGCAATCGAGCCCGTTGGAATCGTCATCACGTAAAGGCATCCAGGGGAAGACGTAAGAAGTGTCCGTATAGTCATAGCAACGACAGTGCCCGTTTAAATGACTTCAGAAAAGTGGCCAACGTTTCTCAAATCTGACTCCATGTCAGGGAAATTGCTGTAGAATGGGCTCTGTTCCACTTAGAGACAAAATTTCAACTCCTATAGAAACTATAGACTGTTTTCTATCCAATAATAATAATAATATGCATATTGTACGATCAAGGATTTTGTGGGAAGCCGTTTAAAAAATTAGCCACATTAGCATAAATAGTCTAAACAGCGCCCCCATCCCCAACAGGTTAAGCATGTCCCAGTTAAGGTCACCTAGCAGCACGAGCTCTGAAGATAGATGGGGGGCAATCAGTTCACATATGGTGTCCAGAGCACAGCTGGGGGCAGAGGGTGGTCTATAGCAGGCGGCAACGGTGAGAGACTTGTTTTTAGAGAGGTGGATTTTTAAAGGTAGAAGTTCAAATTGTTTGGGTACAGACCTGGATAGTAGGACAGAACTCCTCAGGCTATCTCTGCAGTAGATTGCAACACCGCCCCCTTTGGCCGTTCTATCTTGTCTGAAAATGTTGTAGTTAGGGATGGAGATTTCAGGGTTATTGGTGGTCTTCCTAAGCCAGGATTCAGACACGGCTAAGACATCCGGGTTGGCAGTGTGCTAAAGCAGTGAGTAAAACAAACTTAGGGAGGAGGCTTCTAATGTTAACATGCATGAAACCAAGGCTATTACGGTTACAGAAGTCATCAAAAGAGAGCGCCTGGGGAATAGGAGTGGAGCTAGGCACTGCAGGGCCTGGATTAACCGCTACATCACCAGAGGAACAGAGGAGGAGTAGGATAAGGGTACGGCTAAAAGCTAGGAGAATTGGTCGTCTAAGACGTCTGGAACAGAGAGTAAAAGGAGCAGGTTTCTGGGGGCGATAAAATAGCTTCAAGGTATAATGTACAGACAAAGGTATGGTAGGATGTGAATACAGTGGAGGTAAACCTAGGCATTGAGTGATGATGAGAGAGGTATTTTCTCTAGAAACATCATTGAAACCAGGTGATGTCATCGCATGTGTGGGTGGTGGAACTGAAAGGTTGGATAAGGTATAATGAGCAGGGCTAGTGGCTCTACAGTGAAATAAGCCAATAAACACTAACCAGAACAGCAATGGACAAGGCATATTGACATTAAGGAGAGGCATGCTTAGTCTAGTGATCATAAGGGTCCAGTGAGTAGTGAGGTTGGTTGGGGTCACGGCGATTCAGACAGCTAGCCAGGCCATGGGTAGCAAGCTGGCAGAGGATGGAGGTCTGTCTTTAGCTACCTCCTGCGTTTCCGTGGGTAGATTAGTGGGGTTCTGTGTGGTAGAGGGGACCAATCCAATTGGCAAAATAGTTATAGTTATAGTGGCCCAAGAAAATTGTTTGAAAGATGGTCATGTAAAGATTGCCTTAGATTTTTTACAGGTAACATACCACACCTTCTGTCTAAAATGAGTATACATGTAATTGGCAAATAAAGGTAATTATGCCAGGTGTGAATGTTCTAGCATATGCCTAACTAACCAGATTGAATACAATGGGAACCCCATCCACAGTTGATAGCCCATCAGCAGGAAATGAAGCATGCTAATTCTGGATAATGAAGGCTACAGCCATATCAGGGCTACTTCTCTACCATGCTGAGAGAGAAATCCTTAATATGACTTCTCCTCATCTAGTGATGTAGTGATGTACCGTGACTTACTTAAAGTTCATGAGCATGAACCAACCACCAACCAGCCCATATAAACCAACCACTTATTCTTCTTTGGAGTTTAATGGCAGTTTGCAAAACATATTTGTAGGTACATTACTGCCACCCATATAAAACCAACCACTGCACTACTGTTGACCTTTTATAAACCCAGCCAGTCAGAATATCCCAACACACAATAAGAGAGCAGCTACGCTAATTATTCTGCCTCTTTGTTCCTCCCTAACAATTATTTACAGAGTAGAGAGAGAGTGTAAAGAGAGCGAGTAGAGAGAGAAATAGAGATAGAGAGAAAAGGTAGAGAGAGGGAGAGAGTAAAGAGAGAGAGTAGATAGAGAGAGAGAGAAAAAGTAGAGAGAGTAAAGAGAGAGAGAGGGAGAGAGAGTAAAGAGCGAGAGTAGATAGAGAGAGAGTAGATAGAGAGATAGAGAAAGGGAGAGAGAGTAAAGAGAGAGAGTAGATAGAGAAATAGTAGAGAGAGAGTAGATAGAGAGAGTAAAGAGAGAGAGTAGATAGAGAAATAGTAGAGGGAGAGAGAGTAGATAAAGAGAGAGTAAAGAGAGAGAGTAGATAGAGAAATAGTAGAGAGAGAGTAGATAGAGAGAGTAAAGAGAGAGAGTAGATAGAGAAATAGTAGAGGGAGAGAGAGTAGATAAAGAGAGAGTAAAGAGAGAGAGTAGATAGAGAAATAGTAGAGAGAGAGAGTAAAGAGAGAGAGTTGATAGAGAAATAGTAGAAAGAGAGAGTAGAGAGAGAGAGGAGAGAAGAGAGAGAGTAGAGAGAGTAGAGAGAGTAGAGAGAGTAGAGAGAGTAGAGAGAGTAGAGAGAGTAGAGAGAGTAGAGAGAGTAGAGAGAGAGAGAGAGAGAAGAGAGAGAGAGAAGAGAGAGAGAGAAGAGAGAGAGTAGAGAGAGTAGAGAGAGTAGAGAGAAGAGAGAGTAGAGAAAGTAGAGAGAAGAGAGAGTAGCGAGAGTAGAGAGAGAGAGAGAGAAGGGCCTGGGCCCTGACAGTAAATTTAAATAAGACAAAATAATAGTGTTCCAAAAAAGCTCCAGTTACTAGGACCACAAATACAAATTTCATCGAGTCACCGTTGCCCTAGAGCACACAAAAAACTATACATACCTCGGCCTAAACATCAGCGCCACAGGTAACTTCCACAAAGCAGTGAACGATCTGAGATACAAGGCAAGAAGGGCCTTCTATGCCATCAAAAGGAACATAAAAATTGACATACCAATTAGGATCTGGCTAAAAATACTTGAATTAGTTATAGAATCTATTGCCCTTTATGGTTGTGAGGTCTGGGGTTCGCTCACCAACCAAGAATTCACAAAATGGGAAAAACATTCAATTGAAACTCTGCATGAAGAATTCTGCAAAAATATCCTCCGTGTACAACATAAAACACAAAATAATGCATGCAGAGTAGAATTGGGACGATACCCACTAATTATCAAAATCCAGAAGAGCCGTTAAATTCTACAACCACCTAAAAGGGAGCGAATCCCAAACCATCCATATCAAAGCAATCACTTACAGAGAGATGAACTTGGAGAAGAGCCCCCTAAGCAAGCTGGTTCTGGGGCTCTGTTCACAAATGCAAACAGACCCCACAGAACCTCAGGACAGCAACAGACTTATACCCAACAAAATTATGAGAAAACAAAAAGATAATTATTTGACACTTTGGAAAGAATTAACAAAAAAACAGAGCAAAGTAGAATGATATTTGGCCCTAAACAGAGAGAACACAGTTGCAGAATACCTGATCACTGTGACTGACCCAAACTTAAGGAAAGCTTTGACTATGTACAGACTCAGTGAGAATTGCGTGCGTGCGTGTGTGTAAATGTGTGTATGTGTGTGTATGTATGTATGTATGTATGTATGTACAGTGGGGCAAAAAAGTATTTAGTCAGCCACCAATTGTGCAAGTTCTCCCACTTAAAAAGATGAGAGAGGCCTGCAACTATGACAGACAAAATGAGAAAAGAAAATCCAGAAAATCACATTGTAGGATTTTTAATGAATTTATTTGCAAATTATGGTGGAAAATAAGTATTTGGTCACCTACAAACAAGCAGGATTTCTGGCTCTCACTGACCTGTAACTTATTCTATTAGTGAATAGGGGCCGCTGTTTTCACTTTGGGGAAAAATCGTGCCCAAATTAAACGGCCTCGTACTCTGTTCTAGATCATACGATATGTATCATATGATACGACACTCTGAGGTTTCTACAACTGTTTGAATTATATCTGTGAGTAAAACAGAACTCATTTGGCAGCAAACTTCCAAATAGGAAGTGAAAATTCTGAAAATGGGGCTCTGTGTCAAGCCTTGCCTATTCAATTGCCTTATATTTATGGATCTGTATGCACTTCATACGCCTTCCACTAGATGTCAACAGGCAGTAAAATGTTGAATGGGTTGTCTAGCTTGATGTGAGACCGAATGAGAGCTTTTGGAGTGACAGGTCCGCCCTATTGGCAGTATTTAGCACCAGGGAACCCCACATTGTCTTCTGAAATGCGTTAGGTATACACGACGAAATGCTCCGTCTTGGAATTTTTGGTTACATATGAGAAAAACATCATAAAGATAGATTTTCAACTGAGTTTGACCAGTTTATTCGACGTTTATTGTGACTTTTGGAATTTTTCGTTCCATGCGCCAAGAGTTGATGGACATGTGCCCTCCACAATGCTAGACAAAGTTGCTAATTCGACAGAAGAAATGGACATTGTAAAACAAAACAATGATTTATTGTGGAACTAGGACTCTTTGCACCTCATTCTAAAGGAAGATCATCAAAGGTAAGAGAATATTTATGATGTTATTTTAGTGGAATATGTTGGCTCCAACATGGCGGAGAATTGCTGGGCGCTGTCTCAGAATATTGCATGCTGTACTTTGTACTAAAGTTATTTTTTTGTATCTAACACAGCGGTTGCATTAAGAACCAGTGTATCTTTCATTTGCTGTACAACATGTATTTTTTAGTAAAGTTTATGATGAGTTTTTTGATTAGATTACATGACTGTCCAAAATTTCTCCGGACAATTTGGTGCATTATGGCGCCGTATTCAAAATGTAAAACCAGGATTTGTAGCTATAAATATGCACATTTTCGAACAAAACATAAATGTATTGTATAACATGATGTTATAAGACTGTCATCTGATGAAGTTGTTCAAAGGTTAGTGATTAATTGTATCTCTATTTGTGGGTTTTGTGAAAGCTATGTTAGCGGTGAATAAATGGCGTTGTGTGTTTGGCTATTGTGGTGAGCTAACATAAATACACTGCTCAAAAAAAATAAAGGGAACACTTAAACAACACAATGTAACTCCAAGTCAATCACACTTCTGTGAAATCAAACTGTCCACTTAGGAAGCAACACTGATTGACAATAAATTTCACATGCTGTTGTGCAAATGGAATAGACAAAAGGTGGAAATTATAGGCAATTAGCAAGACACCCCCAATAAAGGAATGGTTCTGCAGGTGGTGACCACAGACCACTTCTCAGTTCCTATGCTTCCTAGCTGATGTTTTGGTCACTTTTGAATGCTGGCGGTGCTCTCACTCTAGTGGTAGCATGAGACGGAGTCTACAACCCACACAAGTGGCTCAGGTAGTGCAGCTCATCCAGGATGGCACGTCAATGCGAGCTGTGGCAAAAAGGTTTGCTGTGTCTGTCAGGGTAGTGTCCAGAGCACGGAGGCGCTACCAGGAGACAGGCCAGTACATCAGGAGACGTGGAGGAGGCCGTAGGAGGGCAACAACCCAGCAGCAGGACCGCTACCTCCGCCTTTGTGCAAGGAGGTGCACTGCCAGAGCCCTGCAAAATGACCTCCAGCAGGCCACAAATGTGCATGTGTCTGCTCAAACGGTCAGAAACAGACTCCATGAGGGTATGAGGGCCCGACGTCCACAGGTGGGGGTTGTGCTTACAGCCCAACACCGTGCAGGACATTTGGCATTTGCCAGAGAACGACAAGATTGGCAAATTCGCCACTGGTGCCCTGTGCTCTTCACAGATGAAAGCAGGTTCACACTGAGCACATGAGCACATGTGACAGACATGACAGAGTCTGGAGACGCCGTGGAGAACGTTCTGCTGCCTGCAACATCCTCCAGCATGACCGGTTTGGCGGTGGGTCAGTCATGGTGTGGGGTGGCATTTCTTTGTGGGGCCGCACAGCCCTCCATGTGCTCGCCAGAGGTAGCCTGACTGCCATTAGGTACCGAGATGAGATCCTCAGACCCCTTGTGAGACCATATAATGACACATGCACATTTGTGGCCTGCTGGAGGTCATTTTGCAGGGCTCTGGCAGTGCTCCTCCTTGCACAAAGGCGGAGGTAGCGGTCCTGCTGCTGGGTTGTTGCCCTCCTACGGCCTCCTCCACGTCTCCTGATGTACTGGCCTGTCTCCTGGTAGCGCCTCCATGCTCTGGACACTACGCTGACAGACACAGCAAACCTTTTTGCCACAGCTCGCATTGATGTGCCATCCTGGATGAACTGCACTACCTGAGCCACTTGTGTGGGTTGTAGACTCCGTCTCATGCTACCACTAGAGTGAGAGCACCGCCAGCATTCAAAAGTGACCAAAACATCAGACAGGAAGCATAGGAACTGAGAAGTGGTCTGTGGTCACCACCTGCAGAACCATTCCTTTATTGGGGGTGTCTTACTAATTGCCTACAATTTCCACCTTTTGTCTATTCCATTTGCACAACAGCATGTGAAATTTATTGTCAATCAGTGTTGCTTTCTAAGTGGACAGTTTGATTTCACAGAAGTGTGATTGACTTGGAGTTACATTGTGTTGTTTAAAGTGTTCCCTTTATTTTTTTGAGCAGTGTATATATTGTGTTTTCGTTGTAAAACACTTTTAAAAAATCGGAAATATTGGCTGGATTCACAAGATGTTTATCTTTCATTTGCTGTACAACATGTATTTTTCATAAATGTTTTATGATGAGTATTTATGTATTTCACGTTGCTCTCTGTAATTATTCTGGCTGTTTTGGTGCTATTTGTGACAGTGGCTGCAATGTAAAACTATGATTTATACCTATAAAAATGCACATTTTCGAACAAAACATAAGTGTATTGTATAACATGATGTTATAAGACTGTCATCTGATGAAGTTGTTCAAAGGTTAGTGATTCATTTTATCTCTATTTGTGGGTTTTGTGAAAGCTATGTTAGCGGTGAATAAATGGCGTTGTGTGTTTGGCTATTGTGGTGAGCTAACATAAATATATATTGTGTTTTCGCTGTAAAACATTTTAAATATCAGACATGTTGGCTGGATTCACAAGATGTCATTTTCATTTGCTGTATTGGACTTGTTAATGTGTGGAAGTTAAATATTTCAAAAAAATATTTTTGAATTTTGCCCGCTGCGAAGGCAGTGGAATGTTGTGGGTGTTCCGCTAGCGGAACCCCGGGGCGAAAGAGGTTAAGAGGCTCCTCTGTCCTCCACTCGTTACCAGTATTAATGGCACCTGTTTGAACTTGTTATCAGTATAAAAGACACCTGTCCACAACCTCAAACAGTCACACTCCAAACTCCACTATGGCCAAGACCAAAGAGCTGTCAAAGGACACCAGAAACAAAATTGTAGACCTGCACCAGGCTGGGAAGACTGAATCTGCAATAGGTAAGCAGCTTGGCTTGAAGAAATCAGCTGTGGGAGCAATTATTAGGAAATGGAAGACATATAAGACCACTGATAATCTCCCTCGATCTGGGGCTCCACGCAAGATCTTGTGGGGTCAAAATGATAAGAACGGTGAGCAAAAATCCCAGAACCACACGGGGAGACCTAGTGAATGACCTGCAGAGAGCTGGGACCAAAGTAACAAAGCCTACCATCAGCAAGGGCATTGAAGATGAAACGTGGCTGGGTCTTTCAGCATGACAATGATCCCAAACACACCGCCCGGGCAACGAAGGAGTGGCTTCGTAAGAAGCATTTCAAGGTCCTAGAGTGGCCTAGCCAGTCTCCAGATCCCCATAGAAAATCTTTGGAGGGAGTTGAAAGTCCGTGTTGCCCAGCAACAGCCCCAAAACATCACTGCTCTAGAGGAGATCTGCATGGAGGAATGGGCCAAAATACCAGCAACAGTGTGTGAAAACCTTGTGAAGACTTACAGAAAACGTTTGACCTCTGTCATTGCCAACAAAGGGTATATAACAAATTATTGAGATAAACTTTTGTTATTGACCAAATACTTATTTTGCACCATAATTTGCAAATAAATTCATAAAAAATCCTACAATGTGATTTTCTGGATTTTTTTTCTCATTTTGTCTGTCATAGTTGAAGTGTACCTATGATGAAAATTACAGGCCTCTCTCATCTTTTTAAGTGGGAGAACTTGCACAATTGGTGGCTGACTAAATACTTTTTTGCCCCACTGTATGTATGTATGTATGTATGTATGTATGTATGTATGTATGTATGTATGTATGTATGTATGTATGTATGTATGTGTGTATGTGTGTGTGTGTGTGTGTGTGTATGTGGGTGTTTATTCTATTAGAATGTGAACTCACCTTGATAGGCCCCGTGCTGAAGCAGATCTTCCGGCTAGGTGGAGGGTCCTCCTCTTCAGGTAGCCCAGGTTTCTCATGACAGCTGGACTCGGGCTCGTATGGCTCATCATCCTCCTCTTCTTCCTGCTGGCTCCCTCCAGAGTCCTCCCCCACTGCACTGTACATTCTGATAGCCACCTGTTCTCCCCCTGACTGATCCTCCTTTACAGTCCTCTCTTCCCCCTCTGCTGTACCCCCCTGGCCAATCTCTCCATCTCCACCCTGCCTCCCCCTCTCACTGCTAGTGCCCTTGGGAGAGGTCTCCCTTACCTGGGCCTCTCTCTCTGTACTGTTCTCTCCATTCTCCAGAGAGAAGTGGTGGATGTCAGATTTAACTATGGTGCTGCTGGGCTCCAGGTCGCCAGAACGATCCTCAGACTGGGCCTCAATTTTGGCCTGGGACCCAGAGTCTGGCCCAGTCTTATCCCGGCCCTCTCTGGGCTCAGGGAGTGTGTGGCCACTGTGGCCTCCATTCTGCCCTCCGCTTTGGCCATCGGAGGTGGAGGAGGATGAGGCCCTGAGGCTTCTGGGAGGTCCATCCTGGTCCCTCTGGCTGCGGCCCCAACCCCCTTCCTCCTCCTGGCTGGTTGGTGGGAGGGCAGAAGCACGATTCGCCCTCTTAGAGATGATTTTGGAGTTGAGCTGCACCCCCACCTTGGTGCTGACCCCCCGGGAGGGCAGCGGAGGTGTGGAGGAGAGGCGGTGCAGGTTGTTGCGGAGCTCAGAGGCCCGCTCGAAAACAGCACTGAGCTGGGAGACGGTGGGGGACACGGCCTCGGTGGTGTCCAGGCTGTCCAGGGACTCTGTGCTGCCATTGAACCGTGCCACCACGTCCAGCCTGCCATCCTGGATGCCCAGGCCCGAGGTCTGCTCTGTCTTTAGCAGGACCCGGTTGGTGGCAGCAGCCTGCTTCTCCCGCTCCAGCTGCTGGGCCGCCTTCTGTTGTTCGAAAATCTTCCGTGTCTCCTGCAACTTGGAGTAGCTGGGTGATGAGGCTATGGGAGCCTGCCCATTCTCAGCTTTGGCATTAGGGTCGAACCGGTTAACCCGCTCTGAGACAGTGGATCCCAGCTTCAGCAAGGCGCTGTGGTCCACATTCTCATTCAGGCTACCGGCTCTGGGGAGGGAGAGACGCACTCTCTCAGTAGTCTTCTCTGGGTCCTCCCCTTCCTCTGTGCAGGGAGATGTGCTCCCTGGGCCTTGCATCTGCTGGAACATGTTCTTGATACGGTGCACATTGGAGCCATAACTCCTGCGACCGCGGGGGCCTTCCTGCATATGATCGCCTTTTGCAGCATTGTCCTTGGCAGGCCTCAGCGGCTGCATCCCCGCCTCGTATGCGTTCCGGTGCGGGGATGGGCTCCTCAGCGTCGAACCGGAGCCGGTGCTTTTGGAAGATGGGGAATCGGTCTTCATCATGATCAGTCAAGCATCACAACCGCTGCTCAGCAACGACATATTTGCCTTTCCTTTCCTCGGTTGTCAGCAAAAATTGGTCCGTTCTCACCGACAGTCAATTATGTTGGGGACACGGTGAGCCTATGTGCCGTGCCGAATAGAATTGAATAGCAGAAGAGAATAAAAAAACGACGGTATTGTTTTAGGCTGCGTGCATCCAGGGTTTTCCTATGGAAATTGAAAACGATACATTAGTATTTGAACGCCAACCTGACCAAAAACCCGGATAAAATGCCCTGGTTACAAAAACATCCCTGCAGAAAACTGGAACAGTAACCTAATGAACGCTGGATTTTCCGCTGACGAAAGATTTATTCCGTTTAATCCCTTTTCACCAGCAGCAGCATCATTTTGATCTCTTGATTTTCTGAGCTGCTGATTTATGCCACGGTGTCCTCTTCGCTCGCGTAAAACGGTCCGGGTTCCTTGGGACGTCCCAACTCTGGAATTACCTTGTTGAAGTTGACATTTAAAATGGTTAAGGTTAGGGTTAGGTAAGGGTAATGGTTAAAGTAGGGGTTAGGGTTTAGGGTACGGACGTCTCAAGGATTCCGTATAGCACTTACCCACGTTAACGCTGCTGGGGATCGGGCGCAACGGGGTCATAGCGCCGGTCGTTTCACTGGTCCTCTACGTTTTAATTCCTACACCTGGAATATAAATTTAGTGATAATCAATATATTTGTGAGGCCTACACACGTTTTGTATCATTAAAAGTATGATATCAAATAGACGAGCCAAATAAACATAAATCTACTTTATTCAAAGAATTGGGGCACTTTAGGAACCCGAGGGCGTCAGATTACTGTGTCCGTTTAATATCGTCTGGTTCCGCATCTCATGCGCTCCATACCGTGTCCGTCCAATGCGTTTTCCATAGCTACGAATAAAGACTGTAAATTAGCTATATCTCAGAATATGTAGGCAGATAAGTTTTAACGTTACGATCAGAAAAAATATAACATAATATAAAATCACAGTGATGGGGGCAGACATTTTGATCAAGAGAAACCTTTAGAAAATATGCACTTTTCTCCAACACTAAACATACAAATATGTATTTTACAGTTATAAGGAAGGTGAAATCTTACAGTTAGTCGTTTTATAAATTGATTATACTATATTTACAAAAAGCCTTATTCATGCCGTTTAGTTGAATAGGAAATACATCATGAGTACCTGAGTTTGGGTCCTAAAATATGACTACACCTCAGCTTGTTTACAACTGTTTTTACAAGAAAGGTTAGATTTGAACCTTTCTTGGAGTATGCTTTGATTGTGTTTCAGATTATTGTGTTCCCAATAGATAATGAAATGGTAAATGTATTGTTACATTTTGAAGTGAATTTTATTGTAAATAAGAATATATGTTTCTAAACACTAATACATTCATGTGGATGCCACCATGATTATGGATAGTCCTGAATGAATCGTCAATAATGATGAGTGAGAAAGTTAGACTCACAAATATCATACCCCTGCAAAAATGCAATCCTCCACTGTTATTGTAATGTTTAGATGTAATCACAGCTCCAAACAAGATGGCAGACTGGACAGGCTGATTTATTTTAACAGTCAAATTTAGTCAATGACAACAAGCTGATTTTTATTTCATTGATCACTTATCCTATATATAGCAAATTATCATTTTACAATAGATATTTTAGAGAACTTACCAGTGATTAAATAGTTTTATAGTAAGAACAATATTGTGCTGCCAGTATATATGCTGATGTCCGATAACAGTACGTGAAATGACTGTAAATATAATTTCAGCAGCTATGTCAAGTGTATTGTTGTATGCCATGAGGCTGAGTAGTGGTGTGGACACGGTGTTCAAGTGCAAATCAGTTCACTGCCCGAGTTCCATGTTATTTGTAACCTCATGTAAATGTGACCTATCAAATAGTGATATCCTTTGGTGCTTGTGTTCCTATCTACTTGTACACAGTGTGTGTGGCCAGTGTGCTGGTGGTCAAGGCAGATATCAAGGATTATGCCCCTGTGGGAGCTATGTGTTCCAGCTGTAGAGAGATTGTCCAGAATGAATTTGAACCCTTCCTGAAACACCATGGTAAGGCGGAGATTAAGTCACCTCTTTAAAAACAGCAGAACCTGAAGTTTGTGATTAGACCTTTAATGATTGACCAATAGCAACAACGTAATGCATTCCCAAAGAACAGATACATGTTTATTGTAATTTCTTCACACTATTTAATTTAAAGCATCATTACATGTACAGGTGTGTCACAACTGACATTCATGCAGCAGTCTGCAGTGATCAGCATTTACATAACATTTACACTTGAATCATTTAGCAGACACTCGTATCTAGAACAACTTACAGCAAATTGGTAGGTGTTTAAACTCTCTCACTCTCCCATTCTGAAAAGCAGGGCGGGTCTGCAATAATCCCATGCTATTTATGAGCAACATGCAGTCCTTCCCAGCTGGCTTCGTTTTCCCCAGAGGCACTCCATGATAACTGTTTCCTCTACAGCACCCCGCTGGCCCAGGGAGAGGAGTATGATAGAAGTACACAGTACAGACTCATTAACTAGGGGCCCCATATAGCACCCTATTCCCTACATAGTGCACTACTTTTGACCATAGCCAGGCTGAGGAATAGGGTGCCATTTGGGACACGAACACTGTGTCCTGAGGATCAAGTTTAAAACTTAACTCAGTTGAAATATGATTCTGCACTGAAACATTTGAAACATATTTGAAGCATGAATTGCATAAAGAATATTTCTGGGCACCGTCTGGAGCCTGTAACAGTATAAGGATAAAACATCTCTCCATTTCAGATCACAGTGACTAACAAACAGAATACTTTTCCAGCAGCTACTCTTTCTGGGGTCCAGCAAAATGAAGGCAGTTATACAATTTTAAAAATGTTACAATATATTCATAACAGATTTCACAACACACTAAGTGTGCGCCCTCAGGCCCCTACTCCAGTACCACATAGCTACATCACAAAATCCATGTGTACGTGTGTTTATAGTACGTATGATATCGTGTATGTACGCGCCTATGTTTGTGTTGCTTCACAGTCCCCGCTGTTCCATAAGGTGTAGTTGTATCGGTTTTTTAAAATCTGATTCTACTGCTTGCGTTAGTTACTTGATGTGGAATAGAGTTCCATGTAGTCATGGCTCTATGTAGTACTGTGCGCCTCCTATATTCTGTTCTGGACTTGGGGTGTGTGAAGAGACTTCTGGTGGTATGTCTTGTGGGGTATGCATGGGTGTCTGAGCTGTGTGCTAGTCGTTTAAACAGACATGTTTTCAACATGTCAACACCTCTCACAAATACAAGTAGTGATGAAGTCAATCTCTCCTCCATTTTGAGCCAGGAGAGATTGACATGCATATTGTTAACGTTTGCTCTCGGTGTACATCCAAGGGCCAGCCGTGCTGCCCTGTTCTGAGCCAGTTGCAATTTCCCTAAGTCCCTCTTTGTGGCACCTGACCATACAACTGAACATTAGTCCAGGTGCGACAAAACTAGAGCCTTTAGGACCTGCCTTGTTGATGGCGCTGTTAAGGTAGAGCAGCGCTTTATTATGGACAGACTTCTCCCCATTTAGCTACTGTTGTATCAATATGTTTTGACCATGACAGTTTTACAATCCAGGGTTACTCTAAGCAGTTTAGTCACCTCAACCTTCTCAATTTCCACATTTATTACAATATGTAGTTGAGGTTTATGGTTTTGAGAATGATTTGTCCCAAATACAATGCTTTTAGTTATAGAAATATTTAGGTCTAACTTATTCCTTGCCACCCATTCTGAATCTAACTGAAGCTCTTTGTTGAGTGTTGCAGCCATTTCAATCGCTGTAGTTGCTGATGTGTATAGTGGAGTCATCCGCATACATAGACACTCTGGCTTAACTCAAAGCTATTGGCATGTTGTTAGTAAAGATTGAAAAAAGTAAGGGGCCTAATCAGTTGCCTAAGGGAATGCCTGATTCTACCTGGATTATGTTGGAGAGGCTTCCATTAAATAACAACCTCTGTTCTGTTAGACAGGCAACTCTTTATCCACAACATAGCAGCCATAACACAATTTTCCAGCAGCAGACTATGACCGATAATGTCAAAAGCCGCACTGAAGTCTAGCAAAACAGACCCAACATCTTTTTATCATCAATTTCTCTCAGCCAATCATTTGTGTAAGTGCTGTTCTTCTTGAATGTCTTTCCCTATAAGCGTGCTGACAATTTTTTCCAAAACTACTAAGGGTTGGTAACAGGCTGATTTGTCAGCTATTTGAACCAATTAAGGGAGCTTTACCATCCTTAGGTAGCGGTATGAATTTATGTATTCTGTAATGGGAGAGTATTGAGTCTAAACCATGTAAACACAGTGGCTGCATCGAAACTGGCACTACCTTTGACCAAGGCTCAAAATGGCACCCTATTCCCTATATAGTGCACTGCTTTTGATCAGAGCCCTATGAGCTCTAGTCAAAAGTAGGGCATTATTAAAGTAGTGCCATTTCAGATACACAGTGACAGTAGTGAATATTTGTTTATTTAGTCCTCCCACTGGCCTTAATTTCAGAAAAAAGAATGCCCTACCAGGCTGAGACTCAATACAGTAGATCAACCTGGTGACCCCAGCAGGGAGTAGTAGTCTACTGTTACTACTACTAGTAGACTCAATACAGTACATCAACCTGGTGACCCAGCAGGGAGTAGTCTACTGTTACTACTACTAGTAGTACTATACAGTAGCTCAACCTGGCCCTAGCCTGGTGGTCTGGTTTGATTGGGCTTTAGCCAACTCGTTTGTCAAAAAATGTTGCTACAGCACATATGGGACCCGGCTAGCGCAACTCCACACAGAACACATACTTCTTATGAGAGAGAGGGAGAGATCTGGCAAAAAAACGTTCTGGCTAAAAATACTTGAATCAGATATAGAACCCATTGCCCTTCATGTTTGTGAGTGAGGTCTGGGGTCCGCTCACCAACCATGAATTTATAAAATGGGACAAACACCAAATTGAGACTCTGTACAACGTAAAACACCAAATAATGTGTGCAGAGCAGAATTAGGCCATTACCCGCTAATTATCAAAATCCAGAAAAGAGTCGTTAAATTCTACAACCAAATACAGAGAAGTGATTCCCAAACCTTCCATAACAAACCATCACTTACAGAGAGCTGAACCTGGAGAAGAGTCCCCTAAGCAAGCTGGTCCTGGGGCTCTGTTCACAAACAGACCCTACAGAGTCCCAGGGCAGCAACACAATTAGACCCAACCAAATCATGAGAAAACAAAAATATATTTACTTGGAATGAATTAACAAAAAAAAGAGCAATTCAGAATGCTATTCGGCCCTAACCAATGAGTACAGTGGCAGAATACCTGACCACTGTGACTGACCCAAATTTAAGGAAAGCTTCGACTATGTACAGACTCAGGTGAGCATAGCCTTGCTATTGTGAAAGGCCGCCATAGCTTGTCTTCTCTTGAGAGCCAGGTCTGCCTATGTGCACACTGCCACCAAAATGAGGTGGAAACTGAGCTGCACTTCCTAACCTCCTGCCAAATGTATGACCATAGAGACACATATTTCCCTCAGATTACACAGATCCACAAAGAATTAGAAAACAATCCCAATTTTGAAAAACTCCCATATCTACTGGGTGAAATACTACAGCGTGCCACCACAGCAGCAACATGTGTGACCTGTTGCCACAAGAAAAGGGGCAAACAGTGAAGAACAAACTACATTGTAAATACAATCCATATGTTTATTTATTTTCCCTATTTGCACATCGTTACAACACTGTATATAGACATAATGACATGTGTTTCCCATGCCAATATAGCCATTAAATTGGAGAGAGAGAGAGAGAGAGAGAGAGAGAGAGAGAGAGAGAGAGAAAGACAAAGAGAGAAAGAGAGAAAAAGAGAAAGGATAGAGGACGACAGGAAGAGCACAATATTCCACTTAGATTGTAGATTATGATATTTGGTCTATACCACCACCTAGTGGATTAACTTCAAAGTGTACCAGTAAATTCCAAATCAGGTATACAGTGCATTCAGACCCCTTGACTTTTCACATTTTACCACGTTACTTATTATTTATTCTAAAATGTATTAAATATATTTTTTCCATCAATCTATACACAATACCCCATCATAACAAAGCAAAAACTTGCACATTTATTTTTAAATAAATACAACTGAAAATCGCATATACATAATTATTCAGACACTTTACTCTGTACTTTGTTGAAACACCTTTGGCAGTGATTACAGGCTCGGGTCTTGTTGGGTATGGCGCTACAAGCTTGGCTCACCTGTATTTCAGGAGTTTCTCCCATTCTCTGCAGATCCTCTCAAGCTCTGTCACGTTGGATGGGGAGGGTCACTACACAGCTATTTTCAGGTCTCTCCAGAGATGTTCGATTGGGTTCAAGTCCAGACACTGGCTGGGCCACTCAAGGACATTCAAAGACTTGTCCCGAAGCCACTCCTGCGTTGCCTTGGCAGTGTGCTTAAGGTTGTTGTCGTGTTGGATGGTGAACCTTTCCCCCTGTTTATGGTCCTGAGCACTCTTGAAGAGGTTCTCATCTAGGATCTCTCTGTACTTTGCGCCGTTCATATTTCCCTCAATCCTGACTAGTCTCCCAGTTCCTGCCGCTGAAAAACACCAAAGCATGATGCTGCCACCACCATGCTTCACCGTTGGGATGGTGCCAGGTTTCCTCCAGACGTGACGCTTGCCATTCAGTGACGCTTGCCAAAGAGTTCAATCTTGGTTTCATCAGACCAGAGAATATTGTTTCTCATGATGTGCGAGTCTTTAGATACCTTTTGGAAAATTCCAAACGTGCGGTCATGTGCCTTTTACTGAGGAGTGGCTTCCGTCAGGCCACTCTATCATAACGGCCTGATTGGTGGAGTGCTGTAGAGATGGTTGTCCTTCTGGAAGGTTCTCCCATCTCCACAGAGGAACTCTGGAGCTCTGTCAGAGCTCCAGAGTGGTCACTCAGAGCTCTGTCAGAGTGACCATCGGGTTCTTTGTCATCTCCCTGACAAAAACCCTTCTTAGTTTGGCTAGGATGAGTCTCGGTGGTTCCAAATTTCTTCCATTTAAAAATGATGGAGACCACTGTGGTCTTGGGGACCTTCAATGCTGCAGAAATATATTGGTACCCTTCCCCAACTCTGTGCCATGACACAATCCTGTCTCGGAGCTCTACGGACAATTCCTTCAACCTCATGGCTTGGTTTTTGTTCTGACATACATTGTCAACTGTGGGACCTTATATAGACAGTTGTGTGTCTTTCCAAATTATTTCCAATCAATTGAATTTACCACAGGTGGACTGCAATCAAGTTGTAGAAACATCTCAAGGATGATCAATGGAAACAGTATGTACCTGAGCTCAATTTCGAGTCTCATAGCAAATAGTTTGAATACCTATGTATTCACCTTTCTGTTTTTCATTTTATTATACATTTGCAAACATTTCTAAAAAACAGTTCTCGCTTTGCAATTATAGGGTATTTGTCACGACTCCCACCGAAGGTGGCTCCCCTTCCTGTTCGGGTGGCGCTCGGCGGTCGTCGTCACCGGCCTGTTAGCACCTGTGTTTAGTTAGGTTAATTGGTTGGGCTTTATTTACCAGCCGGCCCGCCTGCTGGTTGTGCGGGATTATTTTCAGTATACGTTTGTACTCGATTGTAAATCACGGTTATTCGTGTATGGTGTTTTTTGCTGAAATGTTTAGTTCCCCCTGTTTGGGGCATTTGTTTGAGTTGGCGTCATTTTCACCGATGTGGTGTAATAAAGTATCGCTACCCTGAACTCGCTGCTTGCTGCGCCTGACTTCTTCCTCCACTACACCCCGGACGTTACAGTATTGTGTGTAGATTGATGAAGACAACATTTAATTTAATCAATATTAGAATAAGTTAGGCTTCACTATTCTCCCTCACATGGTCACACACAGTATCTGCGCATGTGAATGCGTTCGCTTCAGCGTGGTAGCCAGGGCACCAAAACAGCTGAGAGTTTGATCCTTGAGCTCAACATTCTTATGGGGGAATTAATCCCCATTTTATGCACTTTTCTCTCTATGTGTATTCTGACGCAAGGAAACGATGAATAAGGTCATGCGAACCTCCTGGTTCCAAGAGGGAAAATCATCTACTTACTTTTTCCTATATAAATAACACCATTCTCCATGCACTGTAATTTACTACTTGTTTAGAGCTATTGATAAGATCTAGGTAAATGAGTAATCCGTTTGGATAAGGGAATTGTAAATATAAATGACAATTGTTTTTTTAATCTATTTTACCTTATCGCTGGAGACAAATGTGAAACCAGTCATATGGCAACAAAACTGAGGCATATCAACATATCAACTTTCCCATAGTAAAGTTGATGAAATGCTGTGCCATTGTGTATCATTTAAATTGTACAGCCCTTTAACCTGCAGTGTTGGTTACTCTCGAACGTCTTGGCTGTGTCATCACACAGTCCCATGGATAGTGCAGGCAATAGACCAGGGTATAGCACACTATTGTACACTATTCTCCCTTTATAATTATTTTACACGTATCTTCCAACAATAACATGGGTTAAAGAACTGAATGTGGCAATTTCCAGAATGAATCAAAGCACCGTTTTCTTTCTTTTGGTGTGTAAAGGCTCTCAAGACCTGTTTTTTTTTAATTATTCATAAATACTTTCCTAAACCTAATCATTGCTATTAAATTCAACCATAATGGTCAATTCTTAATTTGTTTTAGCAGGGAAAGCATTTTTTTGTACCTTATCATTGGTAGGCATATAGCCTACATGTAGTGGTAGAATGTTTCTTATATATATATATATATTCCATGTTTTTTCGAAATAAAAACCCCTAACCGACTCCATTATTGTTTTAATGGTAATCTCGATCACCAAATAGCCTGTGTAATAATTATGTAATTACCATGTAATAACATTTGTCCAAAGATGTCTTATTAATCAGAGGAGCGCTGCCAATGACGTGCCTAGTACTTAACATACTACTATCAAAGATAAGCAATTTAGGAACACAATTTTTTAAAAGCACAACAAATAGACTACTAATTACAGGGTAGCCACACAGAGGCATCATCGACTCTTATCCACTTCATCCACGTCGTCTTTAGGAAGACACATCCTCTTTAAAAAAGTAAATAACAGAATAAAAACTCAGCGTGTCATCTGCGCTTAATTTTCAAAAGAAAAACACGGAAGATCTATAAAAGGACATTGTACATTTTGTAGAATCACAGCCACATAATCCACACTTTTCAGCATGTCTTCTTTTTGTGACTGGATTTGTGGATGTGTAGCGCCAAGCCTGGTTTGGAGGCTATCCATCTGGAATGGAACTGTCCGGAAGTCTACGGCCGGAAACAAAAACACGTAGACCTGCAGTTGGTAGACCACAGACCCGTGTGAGGTTGATAGACAGTAGCCCTCAGAGTAGCCTAGTCTAATTCAGAACTGTTCCACCGAAAACCTCCAGGGTTCAGTACAAGACTACATGACTAATTCTAGGATCCCAACAAAACGGTGACAAGTCTCAGAAGCTCCAATCAAAATGTGTGACTGCATGTGTGGCCGATGTGAAATGGCTAGCTAGTTAGCGGTGGTGCGCGAAGTAGTTGTTCCCCTTGCTCTGCAAGGGCCGCAGCTTTTGTGGAGCGATGGACAACGATGCTTTGTGGGTGACTGTTGTTGATGTGTGCAGAGGGTCCCTGGTTCGCGCCCGGGGCGAGTTAAAATTGTTACACATGCAGATGGTCATTATTATGGTGGTATATTATGGTCAACTTATGGTCAACTCATATTTATTCTTGCATAATTACTGTGTCATTGGAAATTAGGAGCACTGGACATTTAGAAAATGAATCGTTTTTTTCAACCAAACCAACTAGAATGTTTGTACTATGTTTTGCGCTGTTGTGTTGCTACCATGCTGTGTTGTCTTAGGTCTCTCTGTATGTAGTGTTGTGGTGTCTCTCTTGTCGCGATGTGTGTTTTGTCCTATTTTTTTATTTTTTATCCCAGCCCCCATCCTCGCAGGAGGCTTTTTGCCTTCTGGTAGGACGTCATTGTAAATAAGAATGTGTTCTTAACTGACTTGCCTAGTTAAATAAAGGTTAAATAAACGTCACTTGTTATCCCAAATGCTCCTTACCAATGTGATATATGTCCTACAAGTCCCACTCATCAGGGTTTGAGTCAGTTGTAATAACTAGGGCTAAGTTGGTTAATGCCTTAATATTATGTTTCCCAAGAACGGGACCAACATTGGCCTCTTTGAAGTTATGTGTTTGACTATAAGCCTACAATATTAGATTTTAATGAAAGTTAAACTTTTACGTTATTTGGGAGATTATTTTATCAGTTGCCCAAAAGAAAATATAAAATGTTATAATCAGCCACGGTCGCTGAATTGTCTGTCGGTTTGATGTGAGCTGAATGGAGAAAACCAAGGGGACATGTCAAACATTGAGTAGACCACTTCACGTGCTTTATTCAGCATCCAAATAATTAAAAACATCTTGATTTATTATACATGTACAACATCAGTACAGATTCTCTTTTTTTCAAAACCATGAAAGTGTGTCTGCTTCTCAGATTTTGTAAAACTCTTTTCCTTTTTTAGAAACCTAAAAAGTTTTTCTTCAACAAACAAAACACAAACATCAGGAGGGTTTGAGTGGTGCTTTAGTGATGCAGTGATAGGGACAATCACAAGGGTAGCATAGAGGGTGGACAAAAACATCAGCTGGGGAAATGAAATACAACTAAAAACAAAACCACTTCCCTAAATCCACACCAGACACCATTGGCATGCCTTATATCCACAGTAAAACATATTTCAGAACTGTTAATTAACCAACACTTGACAAAGAAAACAATTGTACTAGCAATGTGTTGATTTGTTAGCACCAAAGATCCGATGGTTGTTAGCTAATTATGACAGGAAAGGATTGCTCTAACAAACATATTATAGCATTATAGCACCTTTGACATTTGTTTTCTATCCAATAATATTCCTGTAGTGTAAAATCGGCCCTAGGGCTTGTGAAACATTTTGGGTAACATGGAGTTCTTCTCTGAGGTAGCCATTAATGTATTCAAAATTAATGTGAATGTTCAGGTGTTTTTCTGTCATGAATTTAGAACAAGAAGACACTTCACTGTCATTTTTAAGATTTATTTAATACCAGAAAATGGTACATAGCATTTGTTGCTTTCATTGTCCTTCCGCAGTGGTAAAAAACGGCAAAAAAGTCACCTGTATCTCATTGTGTTTCTCCATGGGAATTTTACACTTTATTTTACACTTATTTTCTTGTTGCCAGTGGAAACAAAATATTATTTTTTAAGTGTCCTTAATTGTTGTAAGTTTCGGTTGAAGTAGCAGTCCCCCAAATGTCTTTTCTTCAGAATCAAAAACATGCAAACGACGTCTTCAGCAGAGTAGTTTTAAGCTCGTGGACCAGTGGCAGCCGAAATAGTTTGTAGGTAATGCATAGAAAATAGAATTAGAGATGACTGCTAGAAAAAACAAACAATTTCATGTCCATATTTCTTTTTGATTTTATACGAAGCAGACAGGGCCAACTTCCACGCCAAACTCCTGATCAGGTGCACCAACGTCCATAGGAGCGATGTCAATGATGGGCAGGCGAGATGTTTTTGATGTCTTGTAGTCGATGACTGTCTTGCCCCATGTGCCAGTATGTGACTATGGAGAGAGATAGAGAGAGAGAGCGAGAGAGAGTGAGAGCAAGAGAGAGAGAGCATAGGTCAGAATCAGAAACCAGTCCTAGTAAAGATGATTGATAACACACTAACCTCTTTATAACTTCTGTTTTATTTAGTTACTTCATTCATCTTTAGTTTCATAACATGGATTTCACACAATTTTAAATTCAAAATGAGGACAGTAGAAGAAGAGAATAGAGGAGAGTAGAAGAAGAGAATAGATGAGAGTAGAATAAGAGAATAGATGAGAGTAGAATAAGAGAATAGATGAGAGTAGAATAAGAGAATAGATGAGAGTAGAATAAGAGAATAGATGAGAGTAGAATAAGAGAAAATAGGAGAGTAGAAGAAGAGAATAGATGAGAGTAGAAGAAGAGAATAGAGGAGAGTAGAAGAGAATAGATGAGAGTGGAAGAAGAGAATAGAGTAGATGAAGAGAATAGAGGAGAGTAGAAGAAGAGAATAGATGAGAGTGGAAGAAGAGAATAGAGTAGATGAAGAGAATAGAGGAGATTAGAAGAAGAGAATAGAGGAGAGTAGAAGAAGAGAATAGATGAGAGTGGAAGAAGAGAATAGAGGAGAGTAGAAGAAGAGAATAGAAAAAGAGAATAGAGGAGAGTAGAAGAGAATAGAGGAGAGTAGAAGAGAATAGAGGAGAGTAGATGAAGAGAATAGAGGAGAGTAGAAAAAGAGAATAGAGGAGAGTAGATGAAGAGAATAGAGGAGAGTAGAAGAAGAGAATAGAGGAGAGTAGAAGAAGAGAACAGATGAGAGTGGAAGAAGAGAATAGAGGAGAGTAGAAGAAGAGAATAGATGAGAGCAGAATAAGAGAATAGAGGAGAGTAGAAGAAGAGAATAGAGGAGAGTAGAAGAAGAGAATAGATGAGAGTAGAAGAGAATAGATGAGAGCAGAAGAAAAGAATAGAGGAGAGTAGAAGAAGAGAATAGAGGAGAGTAGAAGAGAGGTAGAAGACAGTAAAAGACGAGAGTAGAAGAGAGAATAGAATAACAGACATCAGAAGGGAGTTGAAAGATAAGCGAAAAGAGTAGAGGACAGTAAAAGTGGACAGTAGTAGTAGGTGTCTCACCGTGCAGCCGTCCTCGCTGACGGTGTATGTGAAGCGGCTGTTGCCCTCAGCTCTGATCTCGATCTCGTTGGATCCCTGGAGCAGTAGGGCCTTCTTCAGGTTGCCCGTGCCCTTGTCCATGTAGGCCACACTGTTCTTGCAGTGGTATGTGACATTCTGGGACGCCTCGTTGGACATCAGGCGCATGAAGGTCAGCTGGATGTTGACGTCCTCTGGGTTGGAGCCCTCGCTACCGTACTGGAACTGGAGAGGAGAGGGAGAGGAGGAGGGGGGGGGGGGTTAGTATCATGAAGGCAGATTTGTAGTGAAGGCAGGTCACTAAAACTTGAGTCCAAGTCAAGACCCATGTCCCCAGTAATCCAAGTTTGAGTGTAAGTCTGAGTCGTTTCTACCCGAGCTCTGACTGTAGTCCTTGTCACATGGTTACGCTGAATGGTCCTTACCTGGAAGCCGTTGTCCATAGACTCTGAGAACCAGATGTGCTTCTTCTCCCTGATGTTCTTGCTGGTATACCAGTTCTTCATGGGGACGGTGTCCTGAGATGGGTAGACACAGGTCTCTCCAGTCTCCATGTTGCAGAAGACCTGGACAGCATCCAGAGGAGAGCCCTGGTTGGGGTCCACCCAGTACTGGCCTGTGGGTTTAAGAGAGAACAGAATATAAGCCATCAAGGTGGTTCAGGTGACCATAGAGGTCCAATAAAGTAGAAGTTATTATATTGATAGAGTTATTAATGTAGGTTGCTAGCTCTTTGATGTTTCCTTTTTAAATATTGAATACATTAAATCATTCAATCATTCAACCAACCAACCAACCAACCAACCAACCAACCAACCAACCAACCAAACAATCACTGATCACAGCATGCCTATTTAAATAACCAGTGTTTGTCTGGGGCGTGCGCTGGACTGAGCCTGGAACTTACCGCTCTTCCATTCAGGGTGGCACATCCTGATGTCACGGCACATGCGGGCGGGGTTCTTCTGGGTTCCCTCAGGGCTGCGGATGTTCTCCACCTTCTGGCTGAGGCTCTTCAGGGTGGTGTCCACCTCCATGTCACGGTCGTTCATCATGTCAGGCTCGTCAGCACGGTAGTGGTATCCTCCTCCTCCTCGCATGGGGTCAGGTCCCTTCTCCTGGTTGTAGATCGGTGCGACATGGAAGCCGCCACCAGCGGGACCTGGGGGTCCGGGCAGACCAGGAGAACCAGGAGCACCCTGGGTAGGGAAGAAGAAGACAGAAAGGGGTCAAATCTGGCATCAAAGGCTTGTGCTATGTGTGTGAGGATCTGTGTGTCTGCTTGTGCGTATGCACGGTAAATGTGGAGGTCAGTGTGAGACTTACAGCAGGTCCCATCTCTCCGTTGCGACCACGGGGTCCGGGTGGTCCGATGGGTCCAGGCAGACCGTTCATGCCATCTTTACCAGTAGAGCCAGAAGAACCATGGGGTCCCTGTAGGACACAGAACAACAACTCCATTAGAAGTCATATACCTTGAACAGGAAAAGTCACAGCGCTCACACACCATTATTTAACTATTAACAACTTGACCTCTCAGCCTTCATCAGAGGTCCTATTCCTTCCATTCCAGCGACAACATAACAAATAAATGACTAGATAGGATATCCCTGCATAATCTGATGTGTGGAATCTTCTTGTTAAGGTTAAGAACACAACATCACATACAGGATCATTCTATGAACAATGTTATCCAACTGAAGAGTGTTGTGGAGTGCAGGGTCAATGTTATCCAACTGAAGAGTGTTGTGGAGTACAGGGCCAATGTTATCCAACTGAAGAGTGTTGTGGAGTACAGGGCCAATGTTATCCAACTGAAGAGTGTTGTGGAGTGCAGGGTCAATGTTATCCAACTGAAGAGTGTTGTGGAGTACAGGGCCAATGTTATCCAACTGAAGAGTGTTGTGGAGTGCAGGGTCAATGTTATCCAACTGAAGAGTGTTGTGGAGTACAGGGCCAATGTTATCCAACTGAAGAGTGTTGTGGAGTACAGGGCCAATGTTATCCAACTGAAGAGTGTTGTGGAGTGCAGGGTCAATGTTATCCAACTGAAGAGTGTTGTGGAGTGCAGGGTCAATGTTATCCAACTGAAGAGTGTTGTGGAGTGCAGGGTCAATGTTATCCAACTGAAGAGTGTTGTGGAGTGCAGGGCCAATGTTATCCAACTGAAGAGTGTTGTGGAGTACAGGGCCAATGTTATCCAACTGAAGAGTGTTGTGGAGTACAGGGCCAATGTTATCCAACTGAAGAGTGTTGTGGAGTGCAGGGTCAATGTTATCCAACTGAAGAGTGTTGTGGAGTACAGGGCCAATGTTATCCAACTGAAGAGTGTTGTGGAGTGCAGGGCCAATGTGTAACTTATATTACATTATCAACCATGTTCTATTGATGAACTGGGAGTCAGAGTCATACTCACTCGGGGTCCAGAAGGTCCGTTAAGTCCAGCAGGCCCAGACTCTCCAGGGGATCCCTGGAACCAGATACATCACATTAATCACACATTATATCACATTAATCACACATTATATCACATTAATCACACATTATATCACATTAATCACACATTATATCACATTAATCACACATTATATCTCATTAATCACACATTATATCACATTAATCACACATTATATCTCATTAATCACACATTAAATCTCATTAATCACAAATTATATCACATTAATAACACATTAAATCTCATTAATCACACATTATATCTCATTAATCACACATTATATCACATTAATCACACATTATATCACATTATTCACACATTATATATGTTAAAGCAAAGAGAACAACAGATCTTCAACCCAGACACAATGTGCATGCTTCCTTAATGCCACAAATCAATAAAAACAACTTTTAAAAGGGCAGTAAATTATCGTAAAGAGAAGCAGCTAACTGTAACAGCATGAGTTGTATGATATTGGAAGGCTGGTATACTCACAGCGGGTCCAGGAAGTCCGGGCATGCCGCTCAAACCTCTGTGTCCCTTGTGGCCTCTCTCTCCACCCTCTCCAGCCTCTCCCTTGTCTCCACGAGCACCAGCAGGGCCCTACAGACACAGGTCAAAGGTCAAACATGTACTCAGCAAAGACAGTGGACATCCTTACAATACATTAGGTTGAGGAGTATGGATGACAAAATGCTGACAGAAAACTTACAAGACCCCCACGACCACCAGCAGGACCGTTAGGGCCAGCGGGACCAGCAGGACCCTGAGAGAGAGAGAGAGAGAGAGAGAGAGAGAGAGAGAGAGAGAGAGAGAGAGAGAGAGAGAGGAGAGAGAGAGAGAGAGAGATGAGAGAGAGAGAGAGAGAGAGAGAGAGAGAGAGAGAGAGAGAGAGAGAGAGAGAGATAGAGGAGAGAGATAGAGGAGAAGAGAGAGAGGAGATGAGAGAGAGAGAGGAGAGAGAGACGTGAGAGAAAGAGAAGGAGAGAGGTGAGAGAGGAGAGACGAGAGAGAGAGAGAGAGAGAGAGAGAGAGAGAGAGAATCAAGGATAATTATGTGTGTATTCTACATTGATGAAACTCAGGGTATGTCAGGGTAACATTGATGTATCTCAGGGTATGTCAGGGTAACATTGATGAAACTCAGGGTATGTCAGGGTAACGTTGATGTATCTCAGGGTATGTCAGGGTAACATTGATGAATCTCAGTGTATGTCAGGGTAACATTGATGAATCTCAGGGTATGTCAGGGTAACGTTGATGTATCTCAGGGTATGTCAGGGTAACATTGATGAATCTCAGAGTATGTCAGGGTAACACTGATGTATCTCAGGGTATGTCAGGGTAACATTGATGAATCTCAGGGTATGTCAGGGTAACATTGATGAATCTCAGAGTATGTCAGGGTAACACTGATGTATCTCAGGGTATGTCAGGGTAACATTGATGAATCTCAGGGTATGTCAGAGTAACGTTGATGTATCTCAGGGTATGTCAGGGTAACATTGATGAATCTCAGGGTATGTCAGGGTAACATTGATGAATCTCAGGGTATGTCAGGGTAACATTGATGAATCTCAGTGTATGTCAGGGTAACGTTGATGTATCTCAGGGTATGTCAGGGTAACATTGATGTATCTCAGGGTATGTCAGGGTAACGTTGATGTATCTCAGGGTATGTCAGGGTAACGTTGATGTATCTCAGGGTATGTCAGGGTAACAATGATGAATCTCAGGGTATGTCAGGGTAACATTGATGAATCTCAGGGTATGTCAGGGTAACGTTGATGTATCTCAGTGTATGTCAGGGTAACATTGATGAATCTCAGGGTATGTCAGGGTAACGTTGATGTATCTCAGTGTATGTCAGGGTAACATTGATGAATCTCAGGGTATGTCAGGGTAACGTTGATGTATCTCAGGGTATGTCAGGGTAACAATGATGTATCTCAGGGTATGTCAGGGTAACGTTGATGTATCTCAGTGTATGTCAGGGTAACGTTGATGTATCTCAGTGTATGTCAGGGTAACATTGATGAATCTTAGGGTATGTCAGGGTAACGTTGATGTATCTCAGTGTATGTCAGGGTAACATTGATGAATCTTAGGGTATGTCAGGGTAACGTTGATGTATCTCAGGGTATGTCAGGGTAACATTGATGAATCTCAGGGTATGTCAGGGTAACGTTGATGTATCTCAGGGTATGTCAGGGTAACATTGATGTATCTCAGTGTATGTCAGGGTAACATTGATGAATCTCAGAGTATGTCAGGGTAACGTTGATGTATCTCAGGGTATGTCAGGGTAACGTTGATGTATCTCAGTGTATGTCAGGGTAACATTGATGTATCTCAGGGTATGTCAGGGTAACGTTGATGTATCTCAGTGTATGTCAGGGTAACGTTGATGTATCTCAGGGTATGTCAGGGTAACATTGATGTATCTCAGGGTATGTCAGGGTAACGTTGATGTATCTCAGGGTATGTCAGGGTAACATTGATGAATCTCAGGGTATGTCAGGGTAACGTTGATGTATCTCAGGGTATGTCAGGGTAACATTGATGTATCTCAGTGTATGTCAGGGTAACATTGATGAATCTCAGAGTATGTCAGGGTAACATTGATGTATCTCAGGGTATGTCAGGGTAACGTTGATGTATCTCAGTGTATGTCAGGGTAACATTGATGTATCTCAGGGTATGTCAGGGTAACGTTGATGTATCTCAGTGTATGTCAGGGTAACGTTGATGTATCTCAGGGTATGTCAGGGTAACATTGATGTATCTCAGGGTATGTCAGGGTAACATTGATGAATCTCAGGGTATGTCAGGGTAACATTGATGTATCAGGGTATGTCAGGGTAACATTGATGAATCTCAGGGTATGTCAGGGTAACATTGTAAGCTAGTCCAACAAATGTCCAAAACGTTCGGCCTGAAAGTGACAGAGATACTATAGTCGACCCCTAAATTGATGAGAAGAGGTACTTACAGACTCTCCGCGGCTACCAGTTTTGCCAGAAGCACCAGAGGGACCGGGGGCACCGGGAGGTCCGGGAGCACCAGGGGAACCGGCATTACCATTCTCACCACGGTCACCCTGCAATGAACACACACACACAGGAACAACGAGTCATGAGGGTAACAGCACCAGTAATGGGGACAAGTGTTGGAGTTTCCTTCCTTACATTGTAAAGTGCTGGAAAAGAGCACCTGAAAGAGCTCTACATACACCAACAGTAAGGGTTCTATTCAAAAAGTCAAGCTGAAGTGTTACAGATTGCGCAATAGAAATGTATAGTAATTCCCATTTGAGCTGATATGTGCAGAGTTTACCGTGAATGCTAAAGCGGGAACATTGCCTTTAAATTTCCATCACGCTCTAGCATTGAACATCATCGATGCGGAATGAATAGAGCTCTGAGTGTGTAATTTCAAGACAAGTAGGCTGTTTCTATTATCCAGCAGCAATGTTGTTTATAACAACAGTGTCATGGAAGAGTAAGACATGGTTTGATAGTAGAGGCTTACCTTGGGACCAGGGGGTCCATCGCGACCGGCAACACCATCGTGACCAGTGGAACCCTCACGACCAGCCTCACCGGGTGCACCAGACAGGCCAGGGGGTCCCATGGGGCCAGGGGATCCACGCTCACCGACGGGGCCGCCAGGTCCCTGCTTACCAGGCTCCCCCTGAGAGAGGACAATGGGCAGCTCAAGGGTTAAGACTCTTAAGATTTGGAAGTAGAGACAAAGAAAGCCATGAGAAAACTTAAGCATGAAGGATCTGATGGACTTTTTGTGTGAAAAATAATGAAGCTGATTTGAGTTGTGAGGTAACACTTTTGATAGAAGTTAAGAGTTAAATACATTTTTAGTCATTTGGCAGATGCTCTTATCCAGAGCGTCTTACAGGAGCAATTAGGTTGAAGTGCCTTGCTTTTGATCTCCTAGTGGCGCAGCGGTCTAAGGCACAATGCGAGAGGCGTCACTACAGACCCTGGTTCGTTCCCAGGCTGTGTCACAACTGGCCGTGATCGGGAGTCCCATTGGGAGGCACACAATTGGCCCAGCATCGTCCGGGTTAGGGGAGGGTTTGGCCGGGGGGGAGGGGGGGGGGGGGGTAGGCCGTCATTGTAAATAAGAATTTGTTCTTAACTGACTTGCCTAGTTAAATAAAAAATACATTAAAAAAGGACATATCAACAGAATTTTCACCTAGTCAGCTCAGGGATTCAAACAAGCGACCTTTCGGTTACTGGCCCAACATTCTTAACCGCTAGGCTACCTGCCGCTCCTACATAGCTACTTGATGCCCTTAAATAGTAACATGTCGAGTGGGGTGGGGGTGCTGTTGATGGGAACACTCACAGCTTGTCCTGGAACTCCTGGGCTACCGCTGGTTCCCCTTCCTCCTGGGCCCCCCACAATACCACGCTGTCCAGCAATACCTCCGGGTCCGGGGGTTCCTGGGGCTCCCTGCAGAAAAAGAACAGATCGAGGCAAAGATGACATATTCTTCAATGCAGCAGGGACAACCAGAACAATCATATATAAAGGGATTCATCACCATGGTTTAAACTTTACTATATGCATAAAGTTTATGTAGCATTACATATTTGGATGTATTAATTTATATATTTGTATTATTATTAAACATTCCATCTAGTTCTTTAAATTATTTGTCTTTTTTTCATATTGTTGTTTTGTTTCGTAATGCTGGGAAACATATAAACATATAATAATATAATTATAATATAACAGCCCTTCATCCCTTCATCCTTCAGCACTTCATCCCTTCAGCCCTTCATCACTTCAGCCCTTCATCCTTCAGCCCTTCAGCCCTTCATCCCTTCATCCATTGAGCCCTTCAGCCTTTCATCCCTTCATCCTTCAGCACTTCATCCCTTCAGCCCTTCATCACTTCAGCCCTTCAGCCCTTCATCCCTTCATCCCTTCATCCCTTCAGCCCTTCATCCATTCAGCCCTTCAGCCCTTCAGCCTTTCATCCCTTCAGCCTTTCATCCCTTCAGCCCTTCATCCCTTCAGCCCTTCATCCCTTCATCCCTTCAGCCCTTCATCCCCTCAGCTCTTCATCCCCTCAGCTCTTCATCCCCTCATCCCTTCAGCCCTTCATCCCTTCAGCCCTTCATCCCTTCATCCCTTCAGCCCTTCATCCCTTCAGCCTTTCATCCCTTCATCCCTTCATCCCTTCAGCCCTTCATCCCTTCATCCCTTCAGCCTTTCATCCCTTCATCCCTTCATCCCTTCAGCCCTTCAGCCCTTCATCCCTTCAGCCCTTCAGCCTTTCATGCCTTCAGCCCTTCATCCCTTCAGCTCTTCAGCCCTTCAGCCCTTCAGCCTTTCATCCCTTCAGCCCTTCATCCCTTCAGCCCTTCATCCCTTCAGCCCTTCATCCCTTCAGCCCTTCATCCCCTCAGCTCTTCAGCCCTTCATCCCCTCAGCTCTTCAGCCCTTCATCCCTTCAGCCCTTCATCCCTTCAGCTCTTCATCACCTCAGCCCTTCAGCCCTTCAGCTCTTCATCCCTTCATCCTTGATGTGTTGCTCTGTTTACTACTTTGTTTATTGCTGTTGTTGTTGTTTATTTATTGTTGTTGTTTATTTGTTTATTATTGTTGTTTATGTGTGTATTGTTGTTGTTTAGTTGTTTATTGCTGTTGTTGTTTATTTGTTTATTGTTGTTGTTGTTTATATGTTTATATGTTTATTGCTCTGTACTTACCATTGGGCCATCATTACCCTTGGCTCCAGATTGTCCTGAGGGTCCTGGGGGTCCGGCGGCTCCAGCCTCACCGGGGCGACCAGCGTGACCAGTTTCACCACGTCCACCCCTCTGTCCCTCTTTACCAGAGGGGCCGGGGGGGCCTGGGGGTCCGGGGGCTCCCTGAAAACATTTAGGAGATGAGGGTAGTTTGTTTAGAGCAAATCTTTTAAGTATTTCAATATGTGAGTTAAAGATTTTTAACTTGAAAAGCTAAACTTGACATGTTTCAGTGTGGATGAATGATAGATTGGTGATATATGAAGTGTTACAAAGGTGACCTTACACTTCCACCAGGAGGGCCAACTCTTCCACCAGGACCAGGCATACCAGAAGCACCCTACAGACATGATCACACACACACAAACACACACACACACACACAGAGGAATACAGAACAGCTTTCTTAAAAAAACATACTTTACATTTTTATTCAGTTAAAATAAATGAAAACTAGTGTTGTTATGAATGATGTGAGGATTTGAGTTTAGAGTTCTTACAGGGGGCCCAGGGGCACCACGAGTTCCTTTAGTACCAGCATTACCAGCAGGACCCTGAGGACACAAACATCAGGGAGTTAGGCCATAAAAAATCTATAAAGGACACATGACAATAAATACATGTCCTGAACACTGATGGTCACATCACCGAGTCAGTCCTCAACACCTTCTAATGGTGAGAGACAATTTCAGCCGGTCACTGGATTACAGTACATTAAGGATATACAAGGGTGGCCTGTTAGCCAAAAGTAACTTGTACTATATATCTGCAAACTATTCCTGAATTGGTTGATTCAGGAACAAACAGCAAACAGCTAAATGTATATTTCTTGCTTTCTTGGAGATTTGAGATTTGAGCTTGTAGTTCAATCAAATCTGTCGGTTCAGGAGTTAAAGCTGATAGGACAGCCTCAGACAGCCATACCTGAGGTCCAGGAGCACCAACCGGTCCACCGGGCCCAGGAGCACCAGCATCACCTTTGGGGCCGTTGTTACCAGTCTCTCCCTTGTTGCCAGGCTGACCATCAGCACCCTGATCAAGGAGGGAGGAGAAGAACGGACGGGTCAGGGCTGGGTTATAGGATTCCACCTGGAAACAGAACTGTGACCAGCTTCAGAGTGTTCTGGACTGGACCAGACTGGGTGATGATGTTACTCACAGGGGGTCCAGCGAATCCAGCAGGTCCAGGGGCACCATGCTCACCACGCTCACCCTGGAGGATTATGGGTAGAAAACACATAGGGTCAGAGGTTGGGAATGAAAAAATGATACAGAAACAAGCAGAATGTACTTTGTGCAGTGTGATGAAGAGAAATGGCGTGCCATCAATGTGCTTTGATCAGTGTGATGAAGAGAAATGGCGTGCCATCAATGTGCTTTGATCAGTGTGATGAAGAGAAATGGCGTGCCATCAATGTGCTTTGATCAGTGTGATGAAGAGAAATGGCGTGCCATCAATGTGTGCATTACACCGCTGTCATAAGCAGGTGAACATGTAGTATGTCATTGGAAGTTACTCACAGGGGAACCGCGACCTCCAGCGGGACCAGGGGGGCCGCCAAGACCACCCTCACCCTAACACAGAGAGAAAAAGAGGAGGGAGAGGAGGGGAGAGGAGAGAGAGGAGAGAGAGGAGGGAGAGGAGGGGAGAGGAGAGAGAGGAGGGGAGAGGAGAGAGAGGAGGGGAGAGGAGAGAGAGGAGGGGAGAGGAGAGAGAAGAGAGAGAGGAGGGAGAGGAGGGGAGAGGAGAGAGAGGAGGGAGAGGAGGGGAGAGGAGAGAGAGGAGGGAGAGGAGGGGAGAGGAGAGAGAGGAGGGGAGAGGAGAGAGAGGAGAGAGAGGAGGGAGAGGAGGGGAGAGGAGAGAGAGGAGGGGAGAGGAGAGAGAGGAGAGAGAGGAGGGGAGAGGAGAGAGAGGAGGGGAGAGGAGAGAGAAGAGAAAGAGGAGAGAGAGGAGGGGAGAGGAGAGAGGAGAAAGAGGAGGTAGAGGAGGGAGAGGAGGGGAGAGGAGAGAGAGGAGAGAGAGGAGAGAGAGGGGAAAGAGGAGGTAGAGGAGGGAGAGGAGGGGAGAGGAGAGAGGAGAAAGAGGAGGTAGAGGAGGGAGAGGAGGGAGAGGAGGGGAAAGGAGAGAGAGGAGAGATAGGAGGTAGAGGAGAGAGAGGAGAGAGAGGGGAGAGGAGAGAGAGGAGAAAGAGGAGGTAGAGGAGGTAGAGGAGGGAGAGGAGGGGAGAGGAGAGAGAGGAGAGAGAGGAGAGAGAGGAGGGGAGAGGAGAGAGAGGAGAAAGAGGAGGTAGAGGAGGTAGAGGAGGGAGAGGAGGGGAGAGGAGAGAGAGGAGAGAAAGGAGAGAGAGGAGGGGAGAGGAGGAGAGAGGAGAGAGGAGGGGAGAGGAGAGAGGAGGGGAGAGGAGGGGAGAGGATAGAGGAGGGGAGAACTATCTCATATTTCAATGAAGATTTACCAAAACAATCCTACACATCAAGGCTGTAGCTACACAGTAGTTGTTTCTACACATCAAGGCTGTAGCTACACAGTAGTTGTTTCAACACATCAAGGCTGTAGCTACACAGTAGTTGTTTCAACACATCAAGGCTGTAGCTACACAGTAGTTGTTTCTACACATCAAGGCTGTAGCTACACAGTAGTTGTTTCTACACATGATATTGTACCGTTTACTGGGCAATCAAACTGTTTCAATCCAAACAGCTTTTTGCACTTACCTTCTCTCCATGAGCACCAGTGGGTCCGGGGGGTCCGATGGGTCCAGTCATACCACGCATGCCGTCTTTTCCTGGGCCACCGTCGGCTCCCTTGGGGCCACCATCACCTCGTTCTCCCTTGGCACCGGAGTTGCCACCTGAACCACGCTCTCCGGGCATTCCTTGCAGACCTGGGGCTCCCATACCGCCAGGGGCACCAGCAACTCCAGTCTCACCCTGGACAGAGATGGTAGACAGAGAAACATTAAACCAATAGAGATGGTAGACAGACTCACATGAAACCGCATTGTACCGCATTGAAATCGCATTGTACCAAAATAATATATTTACAAAAAGGAACAGAGATGGTAGACAGAGAGACACACATTAAACCTCCTTTTGCTCTGTGCCAAAATAATATATGTACAAAAATATTTGTTGCGGTGCAAAAATAAATAAGAAAAGGACAAATGATATGGTTGTATAGGGCCTAATGTAATTCTCAGTCCTAGGATCAACATAAGGACCAACTGAATTATTTAATCAATGATGTCATCTGTATCTGTGTTCTCCAGTGTTCTCTTACCCTAGCACCATCGTTACCAGGAGAACCATTAGGTCCACGGGGTCCAGAGGGGCCGACAGAGCCGATGCCACCACGCTCACCTGGGAAACCTCTGTCACCCTTAGGACATAGAAAAAAAGGGAGGAAAGGAGTAGGAGAGGAGAAGAGCAGAGGAGAGGAGGATGATAAGAGGGGAGGAGATGAGGAGAAGAGGGGATGAGATGAGGGGAGGAGAGGAGGAAGAGAAGAGGGGATGAGATGAGGTGAGGAAAGGAGGAGGAGAAGAGGGGATGAGATGAGGGGAGGAGAGGAGAGGAGAGGAGGAGGAGAAGAGGGGAGGAGACAAGGAGGAGAGGAGGAGAGGAGGAGGAGAAGGGGGAAGGAGATGAGGGGAGGAGAGGAGGAGGAGAAGAGCGGAGGAGATGAGGGAAGGAGAGGAGGAGGAGAAGAGGGGAGGAGACAAGGAGGAGAAGGGGGAAGGAGAGGAGGAGAAGAGGAGGAGAAGAGGGGGGAGAGGAGAAGGAGAGGAGTGGAGGAGATGAGGAGAAGAAGGGAGGAGATGAGGAGCAGAAGAGGGGAGGAGAGGAGGAGAAGATCTGTGAACATCATGTCTGTAATGCAACAGCTACTGAAGCAGGCAGCTTAGAGACAGATGCGGGGGTTCAGATCCATCTGCTGTGATGCTGTACTTACTCTGGATCCACTGGGGCCGGGACCTCCAACCTCACCAGGCACCCCCTGTGGAGCAACAGAGGAGAGGGGAGCAATCAACCAACCAATCAACCAATCAATCAAATATATTTATAGCCCTTTTTACAGCAACATTTGCCGCATAATTAAATGTATTGCTAGATAATGTCTGATTACACTTCAACAACTGCATTTGGGTAAAAACTTGCTTTCCAGCTACTTAAAGGGGTCTAATTGTTCATCAATTCAATTCAACATGTTATGGAGGGCATAGCATTACATCTAGAACCTATAGGATCTCTGTGATGGGAGGGCACTACTTACCTGATCACCAGCCTTGCCAGGCTCACCAGTAGCTCCCTGAGTTCCAGGCAGACCCTATAGGGATGATCGGAGAGGTGTGGTTGAGATTTCAGGTCAACATGTAACATCATTGGCTGCAATGTGAATATCTAGACAAGTAATGATAGCAGAGGTAAGAATGGTGGCTGGTACCCTACCTGGAATCCGTTAGGACCAGCGGGACCACCCTCTCCTTTCTCTCCTTGACCTCCCTGGAACAAAATGGTGTTTGGGTGGCTCATGAATAAATTCATACAGTATGTGTCTCAATGTTTCATTAAAAGGGACTGTACAGAATGCGTCAATGTACTGAAGATGTATGTGGCTAAATGTGCCATTCATTCTAAGAATGAGATGTGTCAAAACTTACAGCAGGGCCTTGGGGTCCGGGAGCACCAGAGTCACCATCTTTGCCAGGGGCACCCTAGAAACAAGAAGATGCCATCTATTACAAATCCAAGAACATGGACAATGATCTATTGACACAGACTTGAGATAAGTTGATTTAACATGGACAAGTCAAAACATGTTCACACAGCATACTGTATGTTACTGTATGTTACAGTTTGAATGATTGCTCCTATCTGTTTCAGGTTTTAGTATGGCTTCACTTACAACACCCCCAACAGCTCCGGCTTCTCCTCTCTCACCGGGCTTTCCACTGTCACCCTTTAGGGAAGAGACAGACGATGAGTACTCTTACTGTACATTCATATTCTACTCAGTAAGAAACACACTGAATACACCACCCCTACCACTCATTTACATGTGTTCAGTATATGAACTAGACCGACTGTGGAGTGGTGAAAATAACACATTTGTAACCACCATTTAGGAATGAAATGAATGCTTTTGTTAGTTTTTTTGTATGTTTGTTTGTTTACTCACAGCAGGTCCTTTGGGTCCGGGGAATCCCATAACTCCAGGCTGACCTCTGGATCCAGAGGAGCCTGGGGGTCCGGAACGACCATCGTTTCCAGTGATACCCTACAGGAGAGGAGGATCACACAGCCTATCAAAGGGTATGGTGCTCTCCTGACTGAACCAACACAATTATTGTTCGACTTTCTACTGTAGACCAAGGAAGGTGGAGGTCAAAACATGTTATTCCTCTCGATAATGTTCTCTTGCCCATATAGTTTATTATATACATAGTAATAATATAGTAATTAGGTATGCATTGAGTTTGTGGTGAATAGGTCAGTAGTACTTACAGCAGGGCCAACTTTCCCATCGGGGCCAGGGCTGCCAGGGCTACCAGTCATACCCTACAAGCAAGCAGGGAGAGAAGAGCACACATTAGATCAAACCAAACCAAAGTTTATTGTCACATACACATTTTAGCAAATGTTATAGCGGGTGTTATAGCGGGTGTTATAGCAGATGTTATAGCTGTTGTTAAAGTGGGTGTAATATCGGGTGTTATAGTAGGTGTTACAGCAGGTGTTATAGCAGATGTTATAGTGAGTGTTAAAGCGGGTGTTATAGCGGGTGTTATAGAGGGTGTTATAGCGGGTTTATAGCGGGTGTTAGTGGGTGTTATAGTGGGTGTTATAGCCGATGTTATAGTGGGTGTTATAGCGGGTGTTATAGCGAGAGAGAGAGAGAGAGAGAGAGATAGAGGTGTTATAGTGGGTGTTATAGCGAGAGAGAGAGAGAGAGAGAGAGAGAGAGAGAGAGAGAGAGAGAGAGAGAGAGAGAGAGAGAGAGAGAGAGAGAGAGAGAGCGAGAGAGAGAGAGAGAGAGAGAGAGAGAGAGAGAGAGAGAGATGTGAACAGGTGACACTCACCTTGGATCCAGGCATGCCAGGCTCCCCGGGGCGACCAGCCTCACCAGTGGCACCTTGGGCTCCCATTGGTCCATTGGCTCCACGCTCACCAGGGCCACCCTATCACATGGGGAGGTTAATTGGTGATGTCTGTGTCAAGTTTTGATAGGCAAGCATTATGGTCAGCTTCAGGGCTTAGAGATGAAATAGTGCTCTGTGAGGGTAACCAAGCCACCAAGACACATTCAGTGAGCATATTTAAAGCTACAATCTGCAGTTGTTACATCCATTTTTTGATTTATAAATGAATGATATATACCCATTGTGTCACGTTCCTGACCTTATTTTCCTTTGTTTAGCTTTGTTTAGTTGGTCAGGACGTGAGCTGGGTGGGCAGTCTATGTTATGTGTTTCTATGTTTAGGTTCATTGGTAATTAGCCTTATATAGTTCTCAATCAGGGACAGGTGTTTGACGTTTCCTCTGATTGAGAACCATATAAAGGGAGGCTGTTCACACCGTTTGTTTGTGGGTGATTGTCTTCTGTGTCAGTGTATGTACCACACGGGACTGTTTCGTTTGTCTAGTCTGTTCCTGTTCGTGCGTTCTTCGTGTTCTGTAAGTTCTCATGTTCAGGTCGGTCTACGTCATTTATTGTTTTGTAATTTCTCAAGTGTGCTTCGTGTTCGTCTTGTTTAAATAAATTCATTATGTATTCCACACAAGCTGCGTTTTGGTCCGATCCATGCTCCTCCTCAGACGAGGAGGAGAACAACCGTTACACATTGATTCTTGAAGAATATAACTTGAATATAACTTGCCTCATGCGCTTAGTTCAACGGAACGCAAAAATATTCCAATGTTTGTAAACAATGTAAAGGTAAACCAACACTGTATAGCCTCAAAACATGGTTAAAACTATGATTTAATATCGTGGAGAGTCAGCCCATGCATCCATGTCTATGAATTGGAAAGTGGTTATATTTCTCCAGGCCCATCCCTCAGCTTTTTACCAAAACAGAGGCGGTCTGTCGGCATTGTTGTTGTTGTTTCAATTAAGGATTCTAGCTTCAAGGATAAGGATGTTTTTGCTCATCGGCTGAATTTAATTTGGTTCAATACAATGTTCTGCTTTGAAGCTTCCAATGCCTCTTGGCAATTTCATGTATGGCCTAACATGGTCAAAACACCAGGGGTCATGTTTCTTCACATGGACTTTATAGTTTACTGTTCAACTATTACTGTCATTATTATTATTATTATTATATTGGACAATTGACTCACCTTGCCACCGGCAGCTCCATCAGAGCCGGGGAAACCACGCATACCAGGCATACCCTGTTGGAAGAAACAGGACCGACACACTGTATTACACAGTGGACCATGGCACAGGCACACCATATCACAAAGTCAAGGCTTGACTGACAATCAGTGTCCCCTGGGAATGAAAGGTATTCTATGCACATGGTCTAGTATAGACCGGTGACTGAGGCTCTGATGGTTGGTTGTTGCTTTTTCATATTCGAAAATCTATATGGTCATTTACAGAACTCATATGGAGATAACAAAACACAACTTTAAAACGAATCTGTCTGTGTAGGGACATAGTTCTTATGAGTAGGGGCACATCAGAGAAGGGGTATCTGACATGGAAGAAGGGGGCTGAGGGGTCGCGGGGGGGGGGTAACGTACACGCTCCCCAGGGGGTCCAACACCACCAGCTCCACCAGGCTCACCACGGGCACCTCTCTTTCCCTCCTCCCCAGATGGGCCGGGGGGGCCGCCAGGACCAGAAGAACCCTGGTTTGAAAAAGAGGAGGAAGGGATAGAGTCAGACCTGTAGTGAACTCACCTGTCTAACAATACCTCCAGAAGAAGTACCTCCAGAAGAAACAGGTGTCTATCCCTGGGTTAGAGACCTGTGGTCCGGTTTCCCAGACACAGATTAGTATAATCCTGGACAAAAAACCTATGTCATTGGAGAATCTCCAGTGAACATGATTTTTGGTCCACAACTGGGCTTGCTTAATCTATGTCCCGGAAATCAGCACTAAATGTTTTGAGACATGGTCAGCTGCTTGTTAAATAAATATTTCCATAAGTTATAAATAAGGGCGGTCCAACTTACAGGCTCTCCCTTTACACCGGGCTCTCCCTTGGAGCCTTGGGCTCCTTGCTCACCCTGTAGGGAAAACAAACAAATCACATCAGCACTGGAGGTTGGTGGCACCTTAATTGTGGAGGATGGCTCATGGTAATGGCTGGAGCGGAATAGGTGGAATGGTATCAAATACATCAAACATGGTTTCCATGTGTTTGATGCCATTCCTTTTGCTCCATTCCAGCCATTATTATGAGCCGTCCTCCCCTCAGCCGCCTCCACTGCACATCAGCTAACACTCACCACTAATTCCTGGTCCATATACACATCACAAAATGGAGTGTAGTGCTACACACGTTTAATTGTTTTTACACATCCATAGATATGCATTAAATGACTGTGTTCTATTGAATTCTGTGTAGTATCAATTTACAAAGCAATACTCACCACCACTGCTTGATGAAAACAGCCCAAGCACATCACAAAATGGACTAGTGCTGCAAACTTATACATGAAATGCTATTTGATCAATTTACTAGATAGTGATCGTAACAGTGGTACTCACATGGTTACCCTTGGGGCCGGGGCCACCACCAGCTCCGGGAGGTCCAGCAGGGCCACGGGATCCTGGGAAACCAGGAGCACCAGAGATACCAACAGCACCCTATGGGATGGACAAGAGAACACACACGTTAATGCACCAACACCCGTTTGCATGCACATACTACAGTCTTAATGGCTTTCTACATACTACAGTCTTAATGGCTTTCTACATACTACAGTCTTAATGGCTTTCTACATACTACAGTCTTAATGGCTTTCTACATACTACAGTCTTAATGGCTTTCTACATACTACAGTCTTAATGGCTTTCTACATACTACAGTCTTAATGGCTTTCTACATACTACAGTCTTAATGGCTTTCTACATACTACAGTCTTAATGGCTTTCTACATACTACAGTCTTAATGGCTTTGCATAGAAGCATCTACTAAATGGCATTTATTATCATTAGTATATTACGTATAGTATTACCAGTGTTCATTTGAACATAATCAATCATAGATCTTCAGATAGATGTATCCACAAGACTCATACTTACAGTGGCACCCTTGCCTCCTGACTGTCCATCACTTCCGGGGGCACCCTGTTTGGTTACAGGAAAAGAGCGGGAAAGAGAGGGGGGGACATTATATTACAGTAAACTTCAGGGGTCAGAGGTTAAACGGTGCACTATGAGGGTAAACATACGCATATACACATATATAAGGATAAAGACCTATATAAGGATAATGACCTATATAAATATAATGATATATAAGCATATATAAGATAAGGACTTACAAGGACAAGCAACCAGGACAAATAATAATATAAGCATTTAAGGGCAACCATGCACAACAGTACTCACAGAGGGTCCAGCAGCACCAGCGGGTCCAGGGTTACCGGGCTCTCCACGGGATCCTTGGGGTCCGTCTGAGCCACGGCCTCCCTGAGGACCGGTCTCTCCCTAAAGGGGGCAGCAGAGAGGACATTAGGAGGGTGCTGGATGATCACATTCTTTGAAACTGATGTTATCATCTCTCTGCGTGTGTGTGAGGGGGGAGGTTTTGTGTGTGTGTGTGTGTGTGTGTGTGTGTGTGTGTGTGTGTGTGTGTGTGTGTGTGTGTGTGTGTGTGTGTGTGTGTGTGTGTGTGTGTGTGTGTGTGTGTGTGTGAGTGTGTGAGTGTAGGAATATAATTAATCATTGTTCGTTTTTATGTGTTATGTTTATATTATTCCCATTGAGTACAATTTCAGTTTTTCACTCCTCCACTGTTTCCTCTCTAATAGAGATCTGTACATTACAGTAGTCTCCCACTGTTTCCTCTCTAATAGAGATCTGTACATTACAGTAGTCTCTCACTGTTTCCTCTCTAATAGAGGTCTGTACATTACAGTAGTCTCCCACTGTTTCCTCTCTAATAGAGATCTGTACATTACAGTAGTCTCTCACTGTTTCCTCTCTAATAGAGGTCTGTACATTACAGTAGTCTACAGTAAAGGGACAGGACGGAGGTGTTCCACGAGGTCATCATATGCCATCTGGTGGCCACTACCTGTATCAGATCAGGTTCTCAATCTGTGTCACAATTCTCTACCCTTCTGCCCTAAGTCTGCACTTGTTCACTTCCCTTCATGGATTTGAGAGGAAAGGACTGGCGTAAGAAATATAGGTGAAACTGGCTCTATCCAATGCTATCCAATTGAGAGAAAATTTGGAAGCAACATGTGGATTAGGTTGAGGTGTAGGGGTTTGGGGTGGGAGTTTGAGGTTTAGGGGTAGGTGTTCAGGGTTAGGGGTTTGGGGTGGGGGCTATAACATACCTTAGCTCCAGCGCCTCCGGGGAATCCAGGGGAACCAGATGGGCCAGTGGGTCCCTGAAGAGATTAAATAAACATTATTTAGCTAACATAGTCAGGACTAACACATGGCACTGAGTGGTGTACTCTGACTTGCTACGACAGGTAGGATTAGTCACCAGTAATAAAGATACTTACAGGGGATCCAGCAGGACCAGAGTTACCATCATTACCACGGCCACCCTAGAGGAAGAGGGTATTACACTGTTATGACAATTCTTTAATAAGTATTCCAAAAGCCAGACATGGGCATGAACATCTTTAGGGATACTGCAGCAATACTTTATACTATATGACAACAAGTCACTGACTTTTCTGTGTCATTCTAGATAATGTTTGCGATATCGCTGCTATTCAGTAAAAATACATGTTTTGTCATACCCGTGGTATATGGTCTGATATACCACGGCTGTCAGCCAATCAGCATTCAGGGCTCGAACCACCCAGTTTATAATTACATTCAATTAACTTACAGAAGGGCCAGCGGGTCCGGGGCGGCCTCTCTCACCAGGGAGACCACGAGCACCCTAGGAAGAGGAAGAGTGGAAGGAAGCAGATGGAGGAAGAGAGGGAGGAAGCAAAGGGAGGAAGCAGAGAGAGGAAGAGAGGGAGGAAAGCAGAGGGACGAAGAGAGGGAGGAAGAGAAGAAGGAAGCAGAGGGAGGAAGGGAGGGAGGAAGAGAGGGAGGAAGCAGATGGAGAAAGAGAGAGAGGAAAAGAGGGAGGAAATAGAGGGATGAAGCAGAGGGAGGAAGAGAGGGATGAAGTAAAGGGAGGCAGGGAGGGAGGAAGCAGAGGGAGGAAGATAGGAAGGAAGCAGAGCGAGGAAGAGAAGGAGGAAGAGAGGGAGGACGCAGAGGGAGGAAGAGAGGCAGGAAGATAGGGAGGAAGCAGAAGGATGAAGAGAGGGAGGAAGAGAGGAAGGAAGCAGGGGAAGGAAGAGGGGGAGGAAGCAGATGGAGAAAGAGAGAGAGAGGAAGAGAGGGAGGAAGAGAGGGAGGAAGCAGAGGGAGGTAGCAGAGGAAGGAAGAGAGGGATGAAGCGAAGGGAGGAAGAGAGGGGGGAAGCAGAGAGAGGAAGAGAGGGATGAAGCAAAGGGAGGAAGAGAAGGAGGAAGAAAGGAAGGAAGCAGAGGGAGGAAGAGAAGGATGGAAGCAGAGGGAGGAAGAGAGGCAGGAAGATAGGGAGGAAGCAAAGGGAGGACGAGAGGGAGGAAGAGTGGGAGTTCAGTAAAGCTAGAGAATACAGTAATGACTAAACATTGTCAGAGGCTTGCTACTTTTACCTGACTGTAATGTTTTGTTCAGAAAACATTATTTAGTAATTACTACTACTGGAAGGCAGGTTGATGTCTTTAAAGTTCCTAAGAGTTAATGGCCTCCAATATGTTTATTGAGACAAGAGCATTACTCAAATCAAATTGTATTTGTCATATGCACAGGATACTCACCATAGCACCGGGGTTACCGCTGGATCCAGGGGAACCACCCTCTCCCTGTGGTCAGAGGGAACAGATGAGTTCTCCAGAACAGATAACGATAGACACACATTGTGATAGATATCATTAGATTGACCTCTAACCTTAGGGCCAGCTGGGCCACCATCTCCCTTGGCACCATCCATTCCATTGAAACCCTGGGAAGGAAATCAAAGAGCATTTTTTAGGTTAGGAGCCATTCTGTATGATTAAGAGTTTAATGTAGGAATGTAGTAGTGTCATGGCTGTCATATCATCATGGGAGTAGGGTGAAGTTTTCCCTAGTCGCTGTTCTTGCATCAGTTATACATTTCCGCTACTACTGTTTAGGGATAGGATTTCGGGAGCCAGCTGATCCTAGATCTGTACCTAGGGGAAACTTCACCCTGGAGCATCCTCATGTCACTCCTCCGATTACTCACTCTGTGTCCCTTGATGCCGGGGAGGCCAGGAGTTCCAGGGGTTCCACGAGCACCCTGTAGGGCAGGATAAGGAATGTTGTGGACTGGTCTTCATAACAGACATAAACCATACAGTTTCATTCTTCATGTAATGTATGTCTTTTAGTGCTGAAACTAACTTCAATTGGATTAGTAGTTATTTACTTTAATGTCCATATACTAGAATGGTTCTAATTCAACTTTAAATCCCCCCCTGTAGATACTCTACTTTACATCCCACCCTGTAGATACTCTACTTTAAATCCCACCCTGTAGGTCCTCTACTTTAAATCCCACCCTGTAGATACTCTACTTTAAATCCCACCCTGTAGATACTCTACTTTAAATCCCACCCTGTAGATACTCTACTTTAAATCCCACCCTGTAGATTCTCTACTTTAAATCCCACCCTGTAGGTACTCTACTTTAAATCCCACCCTGTAGATACTCTACTTTAAATCCCACCCTGTATATACTCTACTTTAAATCCCACCCTGTAGATACTCTACTTTACATCCCACCCTGTAGATTCTCTGCTGATATTTGGTCTGCATCTAAATAGCACCCTATTTACTATATAGTCCACTACTTTGACAAGAGCCCTGTTGGCACTACATATGGAAAAGGGAGCCATTTGGAATGCATACTTGGTATCAGAGCCAGGTCTGTTTGGATAGGAGCATCTGACCCTTGATCTATGGGGTTAAAGGGCCACTCACCTGAGGGCCGGCGGAGCCACGCTCACCGGGGCGACCAGACCTGCCAGGCTCACCCTGCAGAGGAGAGAGGAGAGCGAGGTTGATGGAGAGACAGAGAGGTCCTCTCACTGTGAACAATGCTGTGGCAAACAGTGACAATAATGTAGACGTACAAAAATGCATGAAAAAGTGATGGAAAGATTGCAAATATTATGATTAAATTACATATATATTTACAGTACCAGTCAGAAGTTTGGACACAACTACTCATTCAAGAGATTTTCTTAATTTTTTTATATTTTCTAGATGGTTGAATAATAGTGAATATATCACAACTATGAAATAACATATTTGGAATTATGTAGTAAGCAAAAAGTGTTAAACAAATCAAAATATATTTCATATATTAGATTCTTCAAAGTAGCCACCCTCTGCCTTGATGACAGCTTTTCACACTTTTGGCAATCTCTCAACCAGCTTCATGAGGTAGTCACCTGGAATGCATTTCAATTAACAGGTGTGCCTTGTTAAAAGTGAATTTGTGGAATTTCTTTCCTTCTTAATGCGTTGGAGCCAATCAGTTGTGTTGTGACAAGGTAGGGGTGGTATAAAAGAAGACAACCCTATTTGGTAAAAGACCAAGTGCATATTATGGCAAGAACAGCTCAAATAAGCAAAGAGAAATGGCAGTCCATCATTACTTTAAGTCATGAAGGTCTGTCAATGCAGAACATTTCAAGAACTTTTAAACTTTCTTCAAGTGCAATCGCAAAAACCATAAAGTGCTGTGATGAAACTGGCTCTCATGAAGACCGCCACAGGAAAGAAAGACCCAGAGTTACCTCTGCTGCAGATGATACGTTCATTAGAGTTAGCAGCCTCAGAAATTACAGCCCAAATAAATGCTTCACAGAGTTCAAGAAACAGACACATCTCAACATCAACTGTTCAAAGGAGACTACGTGAATCAGACCTTCATGGTCGAATTTATGCAAAGAAACCACTACTAAAGGACACCAATAATAAGAAGAGACTTGCTTGGGCCAAGAAACATGAGCAATGGACATTAGTCCGGTGGAAATCTGGAAATTCTGCAGCGATACACCATCCTATCTGGTTTGCGCTTAGTGGGATTATCATTTGTTTTTCAACAGGACAATGACCCAACACACCTCTAGACTGTGCAGGGACTATTTGACCAATAAGGAGAGTGATGGAGTGCTGCATCAGATGACCTGGCCTCCACATTCACCCGACTTCAACCCAATTTGATTTCTTTAACACTTTTTTGCTTACTCCATGACTCCATATGTGTTATTTCATAGTTTTGATGTCTTCACTATAATTTCTACAATGTAGAAAATAGTAAAAGTAAAGAAAACCATTGAAAGAGTAGGTGTGTCAAAACTTTTGACTGGTACTGTATATATTATGAATACAGTATGTATGTATTTATGTAATAATACATGTCAATATGCAGTGGAGGGAAATATTATGGTGTAAGTTGCAAAGGAGGAAAACTAGAGGAAGTCTACGTTAAGTTCAGTTAACTGTCTTTACTAATGATCATTGTTTCTGAGCTACAGATCTGACTAATGGAATGAGATAGAAGGAAAGCGGAGATCATATCTGACAAACTGAATGAGATAGAAGGAAAGTGGAGATCATATCTGACAAACTGAATGAGATAGAAGGAAAGTGGAGATCATATCTGACAAACTGAATGAGATAGAAGGAAAGTGGAGATCATATCTGACAAACTGAATGAGATAGAAGGAAAGTGGAGATCATATCTGACAAACTGAATGAGATAGAAGGAATGTGGAGATCATATCTGACAAACTGAATGAGATAGAAGGAAAGTGGAGATCATATCTGACAAACTGAATGAGATAGAAGGAAAGTGGAGATCATATCTGACAAACTGAATGATATAGAAGGAAAGTGGAGATCATATCTGACAAACTGAATGAGATAGAAGGAAAGTGGAGATCATATCTGACAAACTGAATGAGATAGAAGGAAAGTGGAGATCATATCTGACAAACTGAATGAGATAGAAGGAAAGTGGAGATCATATCTGACAAACTGAATGAGATAGAAGGAAAGTGGAGATCATATCTGACAAACTGAATGAGATAGAAGGAAAGTGGAGATCATATCTGACAAACTGAATGAGATAGAAGGAAAGTTAACACAAGGTAAGAAAACATAACTTACATTATCTCCGTTCTTGCCTGGGGGGCCCATTGTACCACGTTGACCCATGGGACCCTACAAGGAACAAACACGTATGAAGGGAGGTGTGTGTGTGTGTGTGTTGCTTTGTGTCAAAGGTTACTGGGGTATAGTATACATTTATTATGACTGTTATAGATCACAACTGACAGGGCTCACTGAAATATAATATACACACAAGTGTGAATAGTCAGTGTGTGTGTGTGTGTGTGTGTGTGTGTGTGTGTGTGTGTGTGTGTGTGTGTGTGTGTGTGTGTGTGTGTGTGTGTGTGTGTGTGTGTGTGTGTGTGTGTGTGTGTGTGTGTGTGTGTGTGTGTGTGTGTGTGTGTGTGTGTGTGGGAGGTGGCTACTACAACATGGTCATGGACAGGAAGTGATGCATTCAGAATGTGTGTCAGTTGATATTGATGGGCACAGGAAGTTGTAATGTTTGCATACTCACAGCACCGCCAGGCTCACCAGGCTCGCCAGGGGGGCCATGATGACCGGGGGGACCCTGGACATGAACACAGATCAGACCATATGACACAGGGTATATAAGCTATAAGACTTATTATTATAACAAATTATGGGACATTTTCCGGAAAGAAATGAATCCTAATGCTGTATGTACTAAAAGGCTTTTTCAAAGGAGATTCTCCAATGAGCATGCTTTTTAGTCCCACACTAGACTTAATCTCCGTCCGGGAAACCGGCCCTATAAGACGTACTGTTTTAAGACATAAATATACTACATTGTATACTGTAGAAATGTATGCGGAGTCTCTAAAACAAACTATAGACACATTATGGCCAGAGGGAACATGAGAATGTAGCTGCTATAATAAACACAGACGCAAATAAATGTTTATTTGTTAAAAAAAAACGAGATGAATGAGGTTGGTGTTGTTGACAACACATCAAATGACTAATGAGAGGATACTTACAGTGTTTCCTGGTGGGCCAGCGAGACCACGGGGACCCATTGGGCCCTGTTGGAAACACAACAACCAATGAATCAATGAATCCATTTGCAGCAGTACTTTACATCCTTTGATTGAGATAAAGTGATTCTGTGAGATATTGTTATCTAAAGGATAAAATAGTTGATGATTGTGAGCGATCACTACCAGAGGACTACTGCAAACCTGAAAGCATCGTACTGTTTAAGCACTAGCTTAGTATAAACTCTACTGTGTCGACAGGATCCATGATCTTCTTCAAAAACACCAATACCAATCTGGTCTGCCTGGGGTCTGGCTATGGGATTGCTTAACTCTGACATTTGTTTTGCAGATGCTTGGTAATAGACAATGGTTGGCCAGTTTTGCATTGCAGCAGTCCACATGATCTGTGTTTCATATTGTTAACATCACTGTTTTGATACGGTCTCTTATCAGGGTTCCTGAAGGGGTCTGTCTCAGCGAGAACCATTTTGGAAAAAAGTGTTTTAATTACTACTTTTATGTGCTATCCTCTGGGAATACAATGCCCATGTATATCTTGCTGTATATGTTTTTACGCAAATAAATTCAATTCAATTACATTTATCCTGGAAATGTGGCTTCACTCTCCACACTAAACAGCACAGAGGTAGAAAAAAAGCAGTTTGTACCATTGGTCCCTGTTGGGCCTGGCCGCCGCTGGATTTCTCATCATAACCGTGGTGCATCTGAGGAGAGAAGTTCTGGAGGAAAGGAAAGAAATGATCAATTTGTTTCTAAAAATAGTTAGCTTTGGATGTTTCTAAATACATACAACATAGAGATGACAAAACAACAAAATATGTTTATAACTAGTTACAACTGTTAATAACACTGTAACTCATGTTAATAACTGGTTACAACTGTTAATAACACTGTCTGTAACTCATGTTAATAACTGGTTACAACTGTTAATAACACTGTCTGTAACTCATGTTAATAACTGGTTACAACTGTTAATAACACTGTCTGTAACTCATGTTAATAACTGGTTACAACTGTTAATAACACTGTCTGTAACTCATGTTAATAACTGCTTACAACTGTTAATAACACTGTCTGTAATTCATGTTAATAACTGGTTAGAACTGTTAATAACACTGTCTGTAACTCATGTTAATAACTGCTTACAACTGTTAATAACACTGTCTGTAACTCATGTTAATAACTGGTTACAACTGTTAATAACACTGTCCGTAACTCATGTTTATAATGGGTTATAACTGTTAATAACACTGTCTGTACTGTAAGTCATGTTTATAATTGGTTTTAATTGTTAATAACACTGTCCCTAAGTCACGTTTATAATTGGTTATAATTGTTATTAACACTGTCTGTAAGTCGTGTTTATAACTGCTATAACTATTAATAACACTGTCTGTACTGTAAATCATGTTTATAATAGATTAGAACTTTTAATAACACTGTCTGTAACTCAGGGTTCTGGTCAAAAGTAGTGCACTATATAGGGAACAGGGTGCCATTTGGGATGTAGCTTTAGTCATATAGGGTAAAATAACAGCTTGCTACATCAAACAATTCATTAGAAAATAGGGTAAGTATCTACTAGTATCACTATTAAAGAGGAGGAACCTTTTCTATCTACTATCATAACAGATTTGTGGGCCTCTGTTTTCTCTTTCTAGTCCAGGGCTCTCCAACCCTGTTCGTGGAGAGCTACCATACAGTAGGTTTTCACTCCAACCCTGTTCCTGGATAGCTACCATCCTGTAGGTTTTCAATCTAACCCTGATTCTGGAGAGCGACCCTCCTGTAGGTTCTCACTCCAACCATGTTCTTGGAGAGCTACCATCCTGTAGGTTTTCACTCCAACCCTGTTCCTAGAGAGCTACCATCCTGTAGGTTCTCACTCCAACCCTGTTCCTAGAGAGCTACCATCCTGTAGGTTCTCACTCCAACCCTGTTCTTGGAGAGCTACCATCCTGTAGGGTTTCACTCCAACCCTGTTCCTAGAGAGTTACCATCCTGTAGGTTTTCACTCCAACCCTGTTCCTAGAGAGTTACCATCCTGTAGGTTTTCACTTCAACCCTGTTCCTAGAGAGCTACCATCCTGTAGGTTCTCACTCCAACCCTGTTCCTGGAGAGATACCATCCTGTAGGTTCTCTGTTCTTGGAGAGCTACCATCCTGTAGGTTTTCACTCCAACCCTGTTCCTAGAGAGTTACCGTCCTGTAGGTTTTCACTCCAACCCTGTTCCTAGAGAGCTACCATCCTGTAGGTTTTCACTTCAACCCTGTTCCTAGAGAGCTACCATCCTGTAGGGTTTCACTCCAACTCTAATCTAGCACACCTGATTCTAATAATTAGCTGGTTGATAAGATGAATCAGGTTGGTTTCAACAGGGGTTGGAGCGAAAACCTACAGGAGGGTAGCTCTCCAGGAACAGGGTTGGAGTGAAAACCTACAGGAGGGTAGCTCACCAAAAACAAGCTTGGAGAGCCATCCTCTACTCTAACTCTTCTCCTCCATAACCCTGCCTTAGATCAGAGAACCAGGGAGCTGTCCACTCACCACTGATGCTGAAGGGAGCGGGGCGCTACTGTAAACTCACCACTGGTGCTGAAGGGAGCAGGGAGCTACTGTAAACTCACCACGGGTGCTGAAGGGAGCAGGGCGCTACTGTAAACTCACCACTGGTGTTGAAGGGAGCAGGGAGCTACTGTTAATTCACCACTGGTGCTGAAGGGAGCAGGGAGCTACTGTAAACTCACCACTGGTGCTGAAGGGAGCAGGGAGCTACTGTAAACTCACCACTGGTGCTGAAGGGAGCAGGGCGCTACTATAAACTCACCACTGGTGCTGAAGGGAGCAGGGAGCTACTGTAAACTCACCACTGGTGCTGAAGGGAGCAAGGAGCTACTGTAAACTCACCACTGGCGCTGAAGGGAGCAGGGCGCTACTGTAAACTCACCACTGGCGCTGAAGGGAGCAGGGAGCTACTGTAAACTCACAACTGGTGCTGAAGGGAGCAGGGAGCTACTGTAAACTCACCACTGGTGCTGAAGGGAGCAGGGAGCTACTGTAAACTCACCACTGGCGCTGAAGGGAGCAGGGCGCTACTGTAAACTCACCACTGGTGCTGAAGGGAGCAGGGAGCTACTGTAAACTCACCACTGGTGCTGAAGGGAGCAGGGAGCTACTGTAAACTCACCACTGGCGCTGAAGGGAGCAGGGAGCTACTGTAAACTCACCACGGGTGCTGAAGGGAGCAGGGAGCTACTGTAAACTCACCACTGGCGCTGAAGGGAGCAGGGAGCTACTGTAAACTCACCACTGGTGCTGAAGGGAGCAGGGAGCTACTGTAAACTCACCACTGGCGCTGAAGGGAGCAGGGAGCTACTGTAAACTCACCACTGGTGCTGAAGGGAGCAGGGAGCTACTGTAAACTCACCACTGGCGCTGAAGGGAGCAGGGAGCTACTGTAAACTCACCACTGGCGCTGAAGGGAGCAGGGAGCTACTGTAATCTCACCACGGGTGCTGAAGGGAGCAGGGAGCTACTGTAAACTCACTGCTCTCTAACTCAGATATCTGTTGATATTTCCTCTCAGGTAAAAACCATGGATGTAAATAACTCTGGTACAAGACTGGTAGTAACTGGACAATATCCACAGGAAATAGTCAGTGGATATTGTCTTGTCATGAGGTTACTTACTCCACCGCCAAGGCCAGGAGGTCCAGGGGGGCCTGGGGGGCCGGGAAGGCCAGGCTGGCCGTCCATGCCGTCGTTACCGGGAACACCCTCAGGACCCTGAAGAGATGGACAGACAGATACACAGACAGCTAGTCAGTAACAGAGACAGATATATTGACAGACAGCTACTCAGTAACAGCTCAGCCTTCAACAACCCAAGGCTGAGTTACTTAGATAAATACAGTTCTGTGTGCGTGCACTGCATTAGACAAATTCAGGCCTATCTTCTAATGCACTTCGTAAAATAAATTATATTTTAATTGGTAAAGACCTAAAAGTGTTGGTTGAAGTGATGAACTAGCTGTGAATAGAAATTCTGGCATTGTTGATTTTTTTCTTTAAAGTGTTTAAAATCATTCACACCAGTTGGTATGCAAGTGCTGATGGAGCCACTCAAAGAGTAGAGGCTGCAGTATGGGCTGCAAACCTACATTGAACAATGATCCATACATTTGACCTGTGTTGCAAAGGTCAACGTTCAAACAAAGGTCAATAGGTCAATATGTTTAATATTTGAAAAATCTGTATCTGTCAATAGAAACTAATGTCAACCTTTACTTTTAAATACGGGTGTAAGTTAAACAGTTACAATAACATTGTACTGTAAAAACTCGACTGCAAATTAGCTTTGCTGTGTTTAATAGGTGTGTTCAATAGGTGTGTTCCATGGGTATGTTCTATAGGTGTGTTCATTAGGTGTGTTCAATAGGTGTATTCCATAGGTATGTTCTATAGGTGTGTTCAATAGGTGTGTAAACTCAGAACCTAATTTCACTGTGTAGTTAATCCATTTGATTCTGTACTGAACAGAAACAGCAGATAAGCCACAGACTGTCTCCTGCTCCTCCCCTTCCAAAATGTCCACCTGTGTTTACAATCCTTTACAGTTCAAATCCCAACCTCCACTTCAAGCACCACTTCTGCAAAGCCATGATTCGTCAGAAGAATCAATGACACTAATCCACAGTACCAGAACATGTTTTGCCTTAGCCTCTCATGGAACATCTAAACCATAGGACATGTAGCAAGCTATACAATTTAATTACAGAAAAAAAACAACTTCAAGTTGAACTTAAGTCAAACTTATTTCTTAAGTTGAACTTGAAACTTACATCATCACCCTTGGGGCCAACTCCTCCCTCTGGTCCCTATGAGAAAACAACAAGAGGAAGAGAATCAGCTGTACTACAGTGCTCCTTTCACTGCACTCCAATGAGAGAGGTGTAGTCCTACTGAGGCACCAATGAGAGAGGTGTAGTCCTACTGAGGCACCAATGAGAGAGGTGTAGTCCTACTGAGGCACCAATGAGAGAGGTGTAGTCCTACTGAGGCACCAATGAAAGAGGTTTAGGCATACTGAGGCACCAATGAAAGAGGTTTAGGCATACTGAGGCATTTCAATGAGAGAGGTGTAGTTCTACTGAAGCACCAATGAGAGAAGTGTAGGCCTACTGCGGCACCAATGAGAGAAGTGTAGGCCTACTGCGGCACCAATGAGAGAGGTGTAGTCCTACTGAGGTAGCAGTATACTTAGCACAAATAAAGGCATTGAACGTTTGTTTGGTGGAAGGTCAAATGGTAAGCCTAGAGCACATTCGAAAGGTATCACAGTTTGAATGAACTGAAATGAATAGAATACACCACACATTTCAACAAATATTACCCATAATGAACATATTGGGCTCATTTATGATGCCTGTAAGCAGGCCAGAACTGTCATTATTCAATAATATGATAACAGTCATGCACCAATGGAGGCTGCAGAGGGAAGGATGGTTCATTATAATGGCTGGAATGGAACTAATGGAATGGCATCAAACCATGTGTTCTATATATTTGATACCATTCCACTGATTCCCACCAGCCATTACCACTAAGCCCGTCCTCCCCAATTAAGGTGCAACCAACCTCCTGTGTCATGCACTAATACATTTTCACCGACATAAATCAATCTTGGGAGTAAAATGTGCATAAATACCTCTGTCTCAGGCACTACTGGCCCCTGGGGACCTATGAAATCAATTGAGAGGAAAATATAATATTATTATTACCCCTTATAAACTCATATCAAACATGAACTGTGTAGTAGTACTATCCTGTAAAACAATGTTTCTCAATGTACAATAACACTGTGTTGATAATGAATGCATGATGGCTGGACCCCATACAGCAATGCGAAGGCATCACAGGCTTAATGCTGATAAGGCCTATACATGAGGAGATGTGAGTGTAAAATGAATCTGCACATCCACATCTCCAGCATTGAACATGGTTAATCCATTCATTAAGGTGGAGGGAAAAGAAAAGCATTAGTAATATCCAACTGCATGATTTGCTTCTCATCAATAAGGTATCCACAGTCCATTCTAAGTAATGGCCAGCCCAGTCTGGGCAGTGGAGCCTAAGGGCTGCTCGGTTCCTTTCGGGTTTGTCCCCGTCTGTCTGTAACTGTAAACACTGCAGCCAACTGGTGCCACTAGGCGGCGCCAGAACACTACCACAAAGCACAGGTGGGCGGCAGGTAGCCTAGTTGTTAGAGCGTTGGGCCAGTAACCGAAAGGTTGCTAGATCGAATCCCCTAGCTGACAAGGTAAAAATCTGTCATTCTGCCTCTGAACAAGGCAGTTAACCCACTGTTCCTAGGCCGTCATTGTAAATAAGAATTTGTTCTTACCTGACTTGACTAGTTAAAGAAAGGTTAAATAAATTAATATAAGGTCATCAAAAGTAGGCTACCCTCTGTCTCGGAGTCATCGGGGCAGATAGGACAGCATTCGCCGTCGGGGATGATAGGGTCGGCGCAGTCGGTTGTGTCCTCACAAATCACTTCGTCGCACATAACGGTTCCGCTGTCGCAGACGCAGATCTGGCAGGGTTCAGGTTTCCACACATCCTTATCGTTGTACTGTTGGCCGTCCAACGAGCAGCTGCCGAATCCACCTGGGAAGATGGAGTTTTGGAGACGCAATGTAAGTCACATGGCAAATAAATAAACCAGAAGTGACAAATCAGAAGTGACATAATTTAAACAGAAGGCCTCCTACTTCTAACGTGTAGGCTAAACCCAAACCTCTTTGAATAAAAATGTGACAATGCAGAAAAAACTAGAAAAGAGCAAACCAGTCATGACTATGAAACTGAAGTCCTGCCATAGGTACTGTAGACCTAATGTAGGATCCTAGGAGGCCACTCTCAATGAATCGACATAGGTCTAAGATTGGCAAGGCCTAGACTTACCAAGATCCCAAAAGCTCAAGGCCCAACTTGAGAATCCTTTAGATATTTATTAGATGTAGGCCTATTTAGAGAATTTTTAAGAAAAAGTAGCCTACAGAGACCCTACTACTCCCTACTACAGGCATAAATTAACTGAATGTTCTATTGTGTTGCACTGGTTGTTGCCTTTGCAGTAGACCAGCATTGGCCAAAGGCCATGGGGGTGTCTAATGGGAGTTGTAAGGTGGTCGGTGAAAATGGGGGAGCCGCCCCCTCGAAAACATAAAATGTTTCCAAATGCAATGAAATGCTTTGTGGCATGCATCATTACCAAAGCCTATGTTTGAACTTTGAACTACAAGCAATGTTTTAGCTAGTATCAGACAGGCCTAGGCCTATAACCAACATCTGACAAGCCTAGGCCTATAGCCAACATCAGACAGGCCTGTAGGCTCTCTAATTGGGGTTCCGGTGGGTCCCTATACTTGTAATTGTTAATATCTACCACATAGTGGCGCTCCCAGCCTGCACAATGACAATATCTACAGAGGCACATGCCCCTCCCTATATCCAATCTGATCAATTGATGTCCAGACAATTCCATTGAAGACGTCATAGTTAAACTATTTTCACTTAATTTGACTCCCTGGATTAAAGTAATTCTTAAACAAGCAATAGAAACTTCTTATTGCAAATTCCATTTTGGTTTGTTAAATAGGTTACAAACTTCCATTTATACTAGTAGGCCAATGGGGAATAAGGCGTGGCTTTCCTATTGTTTAATCTTTCAGGAGCTTTTTCCAGTCCAGGCATAATTCGTTGTTGCGTTGTTCATAATATAATTCCTAGATTTTGGTGATAGGCCTCAGATGCAAAAAACTTTTGTTCTGAGCTTTTTTTCAGAAAAATATGTCCTTACTGCTTATTTTTATTTAATTTACATCAGCGATATATCTTTTTTCAAGTGGTTTGTAAATGTTTAGTTCATTCCAATTCCATCTGAACATCTTGTCATCATTGCGCATCCAAGCTTTTGCAGCAGCTAGAATTTCCCTTGCCCGAGGACATGGAATAGCGCGTGAACAGCGATGGCAGGGGCGCGCTAAACCTGTGTCTGCACGCCAAGGGAACGCTCAGCCATGGAAGCAGAACAATATCAAATCCTTGTTCAATGCATCGAGCTTCGGAGCTCCAAAAGCAATGGTATAGCCCCTTTGATGATGTTTGCTGACAATTTAACGCCATGTTTCCCACAGGGTAGGTAAGCATCATTTGTAACATCCCAAACACAAAAGAAAGGTGCGCAGCATCCTTTTACCGCTATCCAATTCTTCCTGCGAGCGTCCCTGTCCCATAATCTCATATAAAGTAATACTTACTATCGTCCTCTCCTTGACCTCTCGCCAATAGTACTGTTGCGCTCAGCAACAGCGCTAACCGAATATCCACAAAGCTGAACATGTCTAAATATTAGACATGTAGACTCTTTGAGGCAAGGGGAATCCTGGTTTTACTCCTCAGACTTCAACCATAAAACGTAGTGTCCGGTTCTTTGTTACTCCAATCCAGACCCTGACAGAACCTCCCTACTGCCTAAACAAATGAGTAAACTGGGCTTTTATATGCCAAACTTTTGGGGAGGTCCTGGGAGCAGAAGATAACTTGTACATGTTCAAGTGAAAGGAGTCCCTCCTTCACAGTTCGGGGGGAAGGGTGTCATTTAAACATGTAAAACAAGTTCACATTTAGGTATAAACGTGGACATTCAAACACCGGGGCTGTCATCTTCCGACTCCATGGATATTTTTTGCTTATTCAAACGAACTATTTTCAATTCTACTTAAATCTTGATAGTAGCCTATTCAACTTGAGGCAACTTGTCAAGAACGTTTTTAAATCAACATTTTGGAACATGCAATCAAGTATTTCATTATTTCAATTGCGTTGTAAGCTAAGTATTTTATTTTATGTGGAATAGTAACAGCTGGGTTTAGGTTGTGCAATTTCAGATGATGTTGTTGCATGTGGATTTTTTTCCAGCAGACACCTTTGTGTCATGGAATATCAGAGTGCAAGGATCTGAATAATTATCTGACCGTGACAGATCATGAAAACTGCTTCAGAAATTAAGCTTTGATTGACGTTTACGCACAGTTTTACACACATATGTTAACTGTTTACACATAGAGATGCTACTTAAGGCTGGCCAAGGGAGCCTACAGTTGATACATGTCTTATGGGGTCTCATGTCTTTTTATTGATTGATAGCAATGATAGCCATAATGTTTACATTATTGGATCCTACAGATGGATGCTATCACAGTAGTTCGGAAATGAATCACTCTTGACAATAATTGGAAACGTGGCATGGAGATGCCCACTTATGAATGAAGATCACATAACATTGTGCTAAGATAGTCTTGATGTAATGAGCTTCGAACAGATATGTGCCATGAGTTTATAGTTGTTGAGATGATTTTAAAATGCATTTATTACTTGTATAGGCTACACTCTCATTCAAGTTTTTTACTTGACTTCAACATCCAAACAAAACTTCAATTAAAATGGTATACCTACAATGTGCATCCAACATTCTGTTTTATTTATTTTCTTCATTATGATTTTGTTTCACTCATCACAGTGTTTGGTTGACACACATTTCATAAAGACAATTGAAGGGTGCATACAATCCAGCACAATTATCACTTCTGGGATTGAATGCATTGTAATTACATGACATGCATAATGCAGCTTCTCAAAATCTGGGTTGCCACTCCCATGTGTACGATGATGCTTGAGAAGAAGAAGAGAGGAAATTGTGGCAGTATTACAAAAGACTCTCATTGCACTCTCGGTGAGAGGACACGTTGCAGCTTCTATTAACGTAGCCATATCTGACATCCTTCCTTCTCTAATTAGCTTTTTCTTCTACTGTATGCCACGGAGGCACTCAGCCTAGAAACATGTATTTGACTTTCTAATTACAATGAATGAAATAATCAGAAGGAACAATTACACGTTTTGCAGCATTACTATTTCAACTTTTAATATGTTAATTACAGTATCTTCAGCATCACTAAGAGAGGAAGTCACATGTATATTTCGAATGACCAACTGTTTAAAAACAGAAGAGGACTCAATGACTTAGGACACTGAAATATTTTTCCTTAAAAATGAATATACACACTCTCATACTGGACATCACAAATAAGAATCAACACTTCTAAACATCTTCTGAAATGTGTTGAGCTGTGCTATTGCTTAAATTATGTCACCTATCTTTCATTAACTAGGCTTATTTGTTGTTCAGTATCTGCAATATATATATACATATATAGTGGGTGTTATATATACAGTACTAGTCAAAAGTTTGGACATACCTACTCATTGAAGGGTTTTTCAATATTGTACTATTTTCTACATTGGAGAATATTATTGAAGACGTCAACACTATGAAATTACACACATGGAATCATGTAGTAACAAAAAAAGTTTAAACAAATCAAAATATATTTTATATTTGAGATTCTTCAAAGTAGCCACCCTCTGCCTTGATGACAGCTTTGCACACTCTTGGCATTCTCTCCACCAGCTTCATGAGGTAGTCACCTGGAATGCATTTCAATTAAGAATTGAATTGATTAATTTAGGAAAAGCATTCCTCATGAAGCTGGTTGAGAGAATGCCAAGAGTGTGCAAAGCTGTCATTAAGGCAAAGGGTGGCTACTTTGAAGAAGCAATTTCATAGTGTTGATGTCTTCACTATTATTCTACCATCTAGAAAATATAAAATATTAAGAAAATCCCTTGAATGAGTAGGTGTGTCCAAACTTTATATATACAGTTGAAGTCGGAAGTTTACATATGCCTTAGCCAAATACATTTAAACTCAGTTTTTCACAATTCCTGACATTTAATCCTAGTAAAAATTGCCTGTCGTAGGTCAGTTAGGATCACCACTTTATTTTAAGAATGTGAATTGTCAGAATACTGGTAGAGAGGATTATTTATTTCAGCTTTTATTTCTTTCATCACATTCCCAGTGGGTCAGAAGATTACATGCACTCACATAGTATTTGGTAGCATTAAATTGTTTAACTTGGGTCAAACGTTTTGGGTAGCCTTCCACAAGCTTCCCACAATAAGTTGGGTGAATTTTGGCCCATTCCTCAAGACATAGCTTGTGTAAGTGAGTCAGGTTTGTAGGCCTCCATGCTCGCACACACTTTTTCAGTTCTGCCCAAAAATCTTCGATGGGATTGAGGTCAGGGCTTTATGTTGGCCACTCCAATACCTTGACATTGTTGTCCTGAAGCCCTTTTGCCACAACTTTGGAAGTATGCTTGGGGTCATTGTCCATTTGGAAGACCCATTTGCGACCAAGCTTTAACTTCCTAACTGATGTCTTGAGATGTTGCTTCAATATATCCACATAATTTCCCTTCGTCATGATGCCATCTATTTTGTGAAGTGCAAAGCACCCCTACATCATGATGCTGCCACCCCAATGCTTCACGGTTGGGATGGTGTTCTTCGGCTTGCAAGCCTCCTCCTTATTCCTCCAAACATAACGATGGTCATTATGACCAAATAGTTATATTTTTGATTCATCAGACCAGAGGACATTTCTCCAAAAAGTACGATCTTTGTACCCATGTGCAGTTGCAAACCGTAGTCTGGCTTTTTTATAGCGGTTTTGGAGCAGTGGCTTCTTCCTTGCTGAGCGGTCTTTCAGGTTATGTCGATATAGGACTTATTTTACTGTGGCTATAGATACTTTTGTACCTGTTTCTTCCAGCATCTTCACAAGGTCCTTTGCTGTTGTTCTGGGATTGATTTGCACTTTTCACACCAAAGAGCATTCATCTCTAGGAGACAGAACGAGTCTCCTTCCTGAGCGGTATGAAGGCTGTGTGGTCCCATGGTGTTTGTACTTGCGTACTATTGTTTGTACAGATGAAGGTGGTACCTTCAGGCATTTGGAAATTGCTCCCAAAGATGAACCAGACTCGTGGAGATCTTGGCTGATTTCTTTTGATTTTCCCATGATGTCAAGTAAAGAGGCACTGAGTTTGAAGGTAGGCCTAGAAATACATCCACAGGTACACCTCCAATTGACTCAAATTATGTCTATCAGAAGCTTCTAAAGCCATGACATCATTTTCTGGAATTTTCCAAGCTGTTTAAAGGCACAGTCAATTTAGTGTATGTAAACTTCTGACCCACTGGAATTGTGATACAGTGAATTATAAGTGAAATAATCTGTCTGTAAACAATTGTCGGAAAAATGACTTGTGTCATGCACAAAGTAGATGTCCTAACTCACATGCCAAAACTATAGTTTGTTAACAAGAAATTTGAGGAGTGGTTGAAAAACGAGTTTTAATGACTCCAACCTAAGTGTATGTAAACTTCCGACTTCTACTGTATATATATATATATATATATACGTTACTCCCTGATTCTAAAATTGATTAAATTAAAAAACTTCTCAGCATCCTACACACAATTCCTCATAACGATAAAGCGAAAACAGGTTTTTAGAAATGTTTGCAAATGTATTAAAAATAACAAACAGAAATACCTTATTTACAAATGTAAGTATTCAGACGCTTTGCTATGAGCCTCATCATCCTTGAGATGTTTCTATAACTTGATTGGAGTCCACCTATGATAAATTCAATTGATTGGATATGATTTGGAAAGGCACACACCTGTCAATACAAGGTCCCACAGTTAACAGTGCATTTTCTGGAGAAACTACACAAATACAGGTGAGCCAAGCTTGTAGCGTCATACCCAAGAAGACTTGAGGCTGTAAACGCTTCCAAACATGTTTTAACAAAGTACTCCGTAAAGGGTCTGAATACTTACATAAATGTGATATTTCAGTTTTAAATTTTTTATAAATCAGCAAAAATGTATAAAATCCTGTTTTTGCTTTGTCATTATGGGGTATTGTGTGTGGATTGATGAGGGAAAAAAACATTTAACATTTAATATGATGAGTGTTTTATATATATATCTATACAATGGTAGTTATATATATATATATGCTGGGTGTTGTTTATATATATATAATGGTTGTTATATATATCTATATGCTGAGTGTTATATATATCAATATAATGGTTGTTATTTATCTCTATATTTTGCTGGGTGTTATATATATATATAATGGTTGTTAAATCTATATGCTGAGTGTTATATATATATATATATATGCTGAGTGTTATATATATATATCAATACAATGGTTGATATATATATATATATATATATGCTGAGTGTTATATATATCAATATAATGGTAGTTATATATATATGCTGAATGTTATATATATCAATATAATAGTTGTTATATATATATATATGCTGAGTGTTATATATATCAATATAATGGTAGTTATATATATATGCTGGGTGTTATATATATTTACAGTACATGCTGCTGGGTGTTATATATATATCTATATGCTGGGTGTTATAAAGAGTACCAGTCAAAAGTTTGGACAAACCTACTCGTTGAAAGGTTTTCCTTTATTTGTACTATTTTCACAGTGTAGAATAATAGTGAAGACATCAACACCAAAAAATAACACATAATGAATCATGTAGTAACCAAAAAAGTGTTATTATATTAAAATATATTTAACATTTTAGATTCTTCAAAGCAGCCACCCTTTGCCTTGATGAAAGCTTTCCACACTCTTGGCATTCTCTCAACCAGCTTCACCTGGAATGCTTTTCAAACAATCTTGGAGGAGTTCCCATATATGCTGAGCACTTGTTGGCTGCTTTTCCTTCACTCTGCGGTCCAACTCATCCCAAAACATCTCAATTTGGTTGAGGTCGAATGATTGTGGAGGCCAGGTCATCTGATGCAGCGTTCCATCACTCTCCTTCTTTTAAAAATAGCATTACACGGCCTGGAGTTGTGTTGGGTCATCGTCCTGTTGAAAAACAAATGTTAGTCCCACTAATTGCAAACCAGTTGGGTTGGCGTATCGCTGTAGAATTATGTGGTAGCCATGCTGGTTAAGTGTGCCTTGAATTCTAAATAAATCACAGACAGTGTCACCAGCAAAGCACCCCCACATCATCACAACTCCTCCTCCATGCTTCATGGTGGGAACCACACATGTGGAGATCATCCGTTCACCTATTCTGCCTCTCACAAAGACACAGCGGTTAGAGCCAAAAATCTCAAATTTGGACTCATCAGACCAAAGGACAGATTTCCACCGGTCTAATGTCTATTGCTCAGTCAGAACCGTCCAAAGTAGTGATGCTAGTCGGGAGGGCGGGTGCGGGCAGCGAATGGTTGAAAAGCATGCATTTAGTTTTACTAGTGTTTAAGAGCAGTTGGAGGCCACGGAAGTAGTGTTGTATGGCATTGAAGCTCGTTTGGAGGTTTGTTAACACAGTGTCCAAAGAAGGGCAAGAAGTATACAGAATGGTGTCATCTGTGTAGAGGTGAATCAGGGAATCACCCACAGTAAGAGCGACATCGCTGATAGATACAGAGAAAAGAGTCAGCCCGAGAATTGAACCCTGTGGTACCCCCATAGAGGCTGCCAGAGGTCCGGACAACAGACCCTCCGATTTGACACAATGAACTCTATCTGAGAAGTAGTTGGTGAACCAGGGGAGGCAGTCATTTGAAAAACCAAGGCTGTTTAGTCTGCCGATAAGAATACGATGATTGACAGAGTCGGAAGCCTTGGCCAGGTCAATGAAGACGGCTGCACAGTACTGTCTTTTATCGATGGCGGTTATGATATCGATATTTAGTACCTTGAGCGTGGCTGAGGTGCACCCGTGACCAGCTCCGAAACCAGATTGCACAGGGAGAAGGTACAGTGGGATTCGAAATGGTCGGTGATCTGTTTATTAACTAACTTAACTTGGAAGACACTTTAAACTTTAGGTCACCGGTAACTTTGTATGCTAAACGTGGAATTTTTGGGCCTTCCTCTGACACCGCCTAGTATATAGGTCGTCGATGACAGGAAGTCTGACCCCAATAATGTAATGGGAGGTACGCTCTATCCTCTGTTGCGCCTTACAGTCAGATGCCGAGCAGTTGCCATACCAGGCGGTGATGCAACTGGTCAGGATGCTCTCGATGGTGCAGCTGTAGAACTTTTTGAGGATCTGGGGACCCATGTCAATTCTATTCAGTCTCCTGTGGGCGAAAAGGTGTTCTCGTGCACTCTTCATGGCTATCTTGGTGTGTTTGGACCATGATAGTTCATTGGTGATGTGTTCATTGCTCACATTGAGGGAGAGGTTGTTGTCCTGGCACTACACTGCCAGGTCTCTGACCTCCTCCCTATAGGCTGTCTCATCGTTGTGGGTGATCAGACCTACCACTGTTGTGTCGTCAGCAAACTTAATGATCATGTTGGAGTCGTGCTTGGGTACATTGAGTACAGGAGGGGACTAAGCACACACCCCTAAGTGTCCTGAGTGTTGAGGATCAGCATGGCAGATATGTTGATACCTACCCTTACCACCTGGGGGCGCCCCATCAAGAAGTCCAGGATCCAGTTGCAGAGGGAGGTGTTTAGTCCCAGGATCTTTAGCTTAGTGATGAGCTTTGTAGGCACTATGGTGTTGTACGCTGAGCTGTAGTTATTGAACAGCATTCTCACATAGGTGTTCCTTTTGTCTAGGTGGGACAGGGCAGTGTGAAGTGCGATTGAGATTGTGTCACCTGTGGATCTGTAGGGGCGGCATGCGAATTGGAGTGGGAATAGGTTTTCCGGGATGATGGTGTTGATGTGAGCCATGACCAGCCTTTCAAAGCACTTCATGGCTACCGACGTGAGTGCTACAGGGCGGTAATCATTTAGGCAGGTTACCTTCGCTTTTTTGGGCACAGGGACTGTAGTGGTCTGCTTGAAACATGTAGTTATTACAGACTCGGACAAGAAGAGGTTGAAAATGTCAGGGATGACACTTGCCAGTTGGTCCGCACATGCTTTGAGTACACGTGCTGGTAATCCGTCTGGCCCGAGGCTTTGTGAATGTTGACATGTCTAAAGGTCTTGTTTACATCGGCTACGGAGAGCGTGATCACACAGTCGTGCGGAGCAGCTGGTGCTCTCATGCATGCTTCAGTGTTGCTTGTCTCGAAGCGAGCATTAAAGGACTTTTTTGCTCGTCTGGTAGGCCTCGCATCACTGGGCAGCTCACGGCTAGGTTTCGCTTTGTAGTTAGTAATAGTTTGCAATCCCTGCCACATCTGATGAGCGTCAGAGCCGGTGTAGTAGGATTCAATCTCAGTCCTATATTAAAGCTTTGCATGTTTGATGGTTTGTCTGAGGGCATAGCCAGATTTTTTATAAGCATCCGGATTGGTGTCCCGCTCATTGAAAGCGGCAGCTCTAGCCTTTAGCTCGGCGAGGGAGAGCTTTGTATGCGTCTCTGTGTTTGGAGTAAAGGTGGTCTAGAGTTTTCTTTCCTCTGGTTGCACATATGACATGTTGGTAGAAATTATGTAAAATGAACATAAGTTTTCCTGCATTAAAGTCCTCAGCCACTAGGAGCGCCATTCTGGATGAGCATTTTCTTGTTTGCTTATGGCCATATGCAGCTCGTTGAGTGCAGTCATAGTGCCAGAATTGGTTTGTGGTGGTAAATAGACGGCTGCGAATAATGTAGTTGAGAACTCTCTTGTTGGATAGCGTGGTCTGCAGCTTATCGTACGGTACTCTACCTCAGGCGAGCAATACCTCAATACCTACTGTCACATGCAGTCTTTAAATACCTCAGTGTCTGGGAAGGGCTTGGTGTGTTTGGGTTTTTGGGATCAAATTGAGTGAGAGTATCCCATACCCTCTGTTAAAGAAAAGGGCAAAAAGGATACCTGTTGTTAGCTTTATATTTAAATTTGAATACATGTATACATGAAAGTATCCAGATAATATCAAGCGTTCTATAACAATGCATATGGAGATATATGGATTCCTCTCTTTGACATTCTGAAGCTGAACTGTAGCCTATAATATTCAAGGAGACAAACAAATTGACTTTGCTATTTTGTCCCTATTAATTGGGCTTTTCACTTTCTGAAAAGAGAAGATATTTGTTTAAACCCAGGCAGCTTTTAGGGAAGCACTTCTGTTTTAGGGTTATGCAATGGATGAGTAACCAGCAGTTGAAGCTTACATTTTTCTTTGCCAGTAGAGCGTCTGTCTGGGTGGAAAGGTAACTTTTGAAAGTACCATGCTTAGATTTATAAGGATGCCTAAGATTGAATTGTTTGCAAACAGTGTTGCAAACAAGACACTGGTTTGACGTTGGAGAAATATGGTACGAATGCCTCTTTCTCTGTCCATGTCACGAATACTACCGAAGGTGACTCCCCTTCCCGTTCGGGTGGTGCTCGGCGCTCGGCGTCGCCGGTCTACTAGCTGCCACCGATCTCTTTTTCCTTTTCGTTTATTTTTGTCTAATTGTTTTCACCTGTTTCTTGTTGGGGTTTTGGGAGGTGTACTATTTAGGTTAGTTTCGCCCGCTAGTGTTTGTGCGGGCTTATTTTGTGTGTTCATGTTACGTCGGGAGTGGATTATTTGATTGTGGGTTTTTCGCTGTCCAGCTTATTTTATACAGTGGTCTGTGGGTTGTGTTTGCGCCTGTGTTTTGGCGTCACCCTTTTTGTACCTGTTCCTGTTTTCGCTGTGGACATTAAAGCGGTTTGTTCCCGTAAAACTTTTGCTCTCTCTGCGCCTGACTCTACACCCATCATTCACCTGACGTTACAGTCCATTCTTGGCTGAATCTTCTATTTTCATTATCCTCCTTTCTTTGGAGACTTTTTCAGGCCAACATTTTCTTTTGATTACAAGATGTTTTTCCCCAATCAACGCACACAAGAAAAACAAAAACAAAAAAAATATAATAGACATTGGTGATTTTATCAATGTACGCATATTAGGCTATGTTATTGACATTGAACTGATTATATAGCCTACTAACGAGATGTGTTAAAAATTGTGTTTAATTTGCAGTGTAGGCCTATGAATTGGGCTGCTATTATGTTCTGTTCCTCCAACTTTCAGGTGAGAATAAATTGGCCCATTGCCAAACCTATTGCTGACCCCTGCTATACATAGTTTAGCGGGGATAGGAGGGGGGCGACAGGTATTTGTCTCGCCTACGGCGAGACAGAACATCCAATCACCAACCTGTCACACAGTGACAGTCTATAGGTTCACCACTGTACTAACCTGTAACACACTGAAGGCCTATAGGTTCACCACTGTACTAACCTGTCACACAGTGACAGCCTATAAGTTCACCACTGTACTAACCTGTAACACACTGAAGGCCTATAGATTCACCACTGTACGAACCTGTCACACAGTGACAGCCTATAGGTTCACCACTGTACTAACCTGTAACACACTGAAGGCCTATAGGTTCACCACTGTACTAACCTGTAACACACTGAAGGCCAATAGGTTCACCACTGTACTAACCTGTAACACACTGAAGGCCTGTAGGTTCACCACCATTTCCGGTTTGGAGCGAGCGGTCGCATTTGCATTCGCTCTGCAGGTAGTATAACTTTTCATTACATTTCATTACATTTCATTATAGTACAACGGTTTAATTTGTCTAACCTTAGCAATTTCTTCTTAGCTAGCTACTTAGCCGTCTGTGTATAAAAGATAATTGCGTAATTATCGTATTTCGTCGTCTATCGTAGTCCACACTGCTATCTGCCCAGCAGCTAGCAAACGTCCACCGTCTACCGAATAGTAGTATAACTTTTCATTACATTTCATTATAGTACAACGGTCTGATTTTCATTTTCATTACAGTACAACGGTTTGATTTGTTTGATCTTAGCTAGCTACATAGCCGTCTTTGCATCAAACATAATTGTGTAGTTATTGAGGTTCGCCAGCCAGCTATTTTCGCCCTAACGTAACGCAACGTAGCCATCACTGCTAGCTAGCCAGCTTGCCACCGAATAGCAGCATTGTAGAAACGAGTGCATTACAACGGAACGACTTGATCAGTGTAGTGTTGGCTGACTACACAGTTGTCTTTGCTATCTTTGATTTGTATTTGTTCGATCTTAGCTAGCTACTTAGCTGGCTACATAGCCGTCTTTGTATCGGTGACAATTGTGTAGTTATCAAGGTTCGCTGAGGTTCGCTAGCCAGGTATTCTCGCCCTAACGTAACGTAACGTAACGTAGTCAACCCTGCTAGCTAGCCAGCTAGCCACCGATTAGCAGCACTGTAGAAACGATTACATTACAACGGAACGACTTGACTTGTGTAGTGTTAGCTAGCTACATAGTTTTCTTTGCTATCTTTGTATCTAAGATAATTGTGTAGCTTTGAGTAATTATCGGTTAGCTAGCCAGCTATTTTTCGCCTGCCGCGCTGCCGTCCTCCTACCTAGCCAACACTGCTAGCTAGCCAACTTCTACCGAATAGCAGCACTGTAGAAACTTACATTACAACGGAACGACTTGATTAGCGTAGTGTTAGCTAGTTGTCTTTGCTGTCCTTGTATCCATGATAATTGTGTAGTTTAGAGAAATTTAGTGAAATTGTCGAGGTTACCTAGCCAGCTTCACTTTCAACAACGTAGCCACTGCTAGCCAGGCTACTTCACCAGCCAGCAGTACTATATCATTTTAGTCAATAAGATCTTGTATTTTATTTTTATTTTTATTATTATTATTATTATTATTATTATTTTTTTTTTTTGCAACGTAAGCTTAACTTTCTGAACATTCGAGACGTGTAGCCCACTTGTCATTCTAATCTCCTTTGCATTAGCGTAGCCTGTCAACTATGTGTCTGTCTATCCCTGTTCTCTCCTCTCTGCACAGACCATACAAACGCTTCACACCGCGTGGCCGCGCCCACCCTAACCTGGTGGTCCCAGCCCGCACGACCCACGTGGAGTTCCAGGTCTCCGGTAGCCTCTGGAACTGCCGATCTGCGGCCAACAAGGCAGAGCTCATCTCAGCCTATGCGTCCCTCCAGTCCCTCGACTTCTTGGCACTGACGGAAACATGGCTCACCACAGATAACACTGCTACTCCTACTGCTCTCTCTTCGTCTGCCCACGTGTTCTCGCACACCCCGAGACCTTCTGGTCAGCGGGGTGGTGGCACCGGGATCCTCATCTCTCCCAAGTGGTCATTCTCTCTTTCTCCCCTTACCCATCTGTCTATCGCCTCCTTTGAATTCCATGCTGTCACAGTTACCAGCCCTTTCAAGCTTAACATCCTTATCATTTATCGCCCTCCAGGTTCCCTTGGAGAGTTCATCAATGAGCTTGACGCCTTGATAAGTTCCTTTCCTGGGGATGGCTCACCTCTCACAGTTCTGGGTGACTTTAACCTCCCCACGTCTACCTTTGACTCATTCCTCTCTGCCTCCTTCTTTCCACTCCTCTCCTCTTTTGACCTCACCCTCTCACCTTCCCCCCCTACTCACAAGGCAGGCAATACGCTTGACCTCATCTTTACTAGATGCTGTTCTTCCACTAACCTCATTGCAACTCCCCTCATAGTCTCCGACCACTACCTTGTATCCTTTTCCCTCTCGCTCTCATCCAACACTTCCCACACTGCCCCTACTCGGATGGTATCGCGCCGTCCCAACCTCCGCTCTCTCTCCCCCGCTACTCTCTCCTCTTCCATCCTATCATCTCTTCCCTCTGCCCAAACCTTCTCCAACCTATCTCCTGATTCTGCCTCCTCAACCCTCCTCTCCTCCCTTTCTGCATCCTTTGACGCTCTATGTCCCCTATCCTCCAGGCCGGCTCGGTCCTCCCCTCCCGCTCCGTGGCTCGACGACTCATTGCGAGCTCACAGAACAGGGCTCCGGGCAGCCGAGCGGAAATGGAGGAAAACTCGCCTCCCTGCGGACCTGGCATCCTTTCACTCCCTCCTCTCTACATTTTCCTCTTCTGTCTCTGCTGCTAAAGCCACTTTCTACCACTCTAAATTCCAAGCATCTGCCTCTAACCCTAGGAAGCTCTTTGCCACCTTCTCCTCCCTCCTGAATCCTCCTCCCCCTCCCCCCCCCCTCCTCCCTCTCTGCAGACGACTTCGTCAACCATTTTGAAAAGAAGGTCGACGACATCCGATCCTCGTTTGCTAAGTCAAACGACACCGCTGGTTCTGCTCACACTGCCCAACCCTGTGCTTTGACCTCTTTCTCCCCTCTCTCTCCAGATGAAATCTCGCGTCTTGTGACGGCCGGCCGCCCAACAACCTGCCCGCTTGACCCTATCCCCTCCTCTCTTCTCCAGACCATTTCCGGAGACCTTCTACCTTACCTCACCTCGCTCATCAACTCATCCTTGACCGCTGGCTACGTCCCTTCCGTCTTCAAGAGAGCGAGAGTTGCACCCCTTCTGAAAAAACCTACACTCGATCCCTCCGATGTCAACAACTACAGACCAGTATCCCTTCTTTCTTTTCTCTCCAAAACTCTTGAACGTGCCGTCCTTGGCCAGCTCTCCTGCTATCTCTCTCAGAATGACCTTCTTGATCCAAATCAGTCAGGTTTCAAGACTAGTCACTCAACTGAGACTGCTCTTCTCTGTATCACGGAGGCGCTCCGCACTGCTAAAGCTAACTCTCTCTCCTCTGCTCTCATCCTTCTAGACCTATCGGCTGCCTTCGATACTGTGAACCATCAGATCCTCCTCTCCACCCTCTCCGAGTTGGGCATCTCCGGCGCGGCCCACGCTTGGATTGCGTCCTACCTGACAGGTCGCTCCTACCAGGTGGCGTGGCGAGAATCTGTCTCCTCACCACGCGCTCTCACCACTGGTGTCCCCCAGGGCTCTGTTCTAGGCCCTCTCCTATTCTCGCTATACACCAAGTCACTTGGCTCTGTCATAACCTCACATGGTCTCTCCTATCATTGCTATGCAGACGACACACAATTAATCTTCTCCTTTCCCCCTTCTGATGACCAGGTGGCGAATCGCATCTCTGCATGTCTGGCAGACATATCAGTGTGGATGACGGATCACCACCTCAAGCTGAACCTCGGCAAGACGGAGCTGCTCTTCCTCCCGGGGAAGGACTGTCCGTTCCATGATCTCGCCATCACGGTTGACAACTCCATTGTGTCCTCCTCCCAGAGCGCTAAGAACCTTGGCGTGATCCTGGACAACACCCTGTCGTTCTCCACCAACATCAAGGCGGTGGCCCGTTCCTGTAGGTTCATGCTCTACAACATCCGCAGAGTACGACCCTGCCTCACACAGGAAGCGGCGCAGGTCCTAATCCAGGCACTTGTCATCTCCCGTCTGGATTACTGCAACTCGCTGTTGGCTGGGCTCCCTGCCTGTGCCATTAAACCCCTACAACTCATCCAGAACGCCGCAGCCCGTCTGGTGTTCAACCTTCCCAAGTTCTCTCACGTCACCCCGCTCCTACGCTCTCTCCACTGGCTTCCAGTTGAAGCTCGCATCCGCTACAAGACCATGGTGCTTGCCTACGGAGCTGTGAGGGGAACGGCACCTCAGTACCTTCAGGCTCTGATCAGGCCCTACACCCAAACAAGGGCACTGCGTTCATCCACCTCTGGCCTGCTCGCCTCCCTACCACTGAGGAAGTACAGTTCCCGCTCAGCCCAGTCAAAACTGTTCGCTGCTCTGGCACCCCAATGGTGGAACAAACTCCCTCACGACGCCAGGACAGCGGAGTCAATCACCACCTTCCGGAGACACCTGAAACCCCACCTCTTCAAGTAATACCTAGGATAGGATAAAGCAATCCTTCTGCCCCCCCCCCCTTAAAAGATCTAGATGCACTATTGTAAAGTGGCTGTTCCACTGGATGTCATAAGGTGAATGCACCAATTTGTAAGTCGCTCTGGATAAGAGCGTCTGCTAAATGACTTAAATGTTAAATGTAATGTACTAACCTGTCACACAGTGAAGACCTATAGGTTCACCACTGTACTAACCTGTCACACAGTGAAGACCTGTAGGTTCACCACTGTACTAACCTGTCACACAGTGAAGACCTATAGGTTCACCACTGTACTAATCTGTCACACACTGAAGACCTGTAGGTTCACCACTGTACTAATCTGTTACACACTGAAGGCCTATAGGTTCACCGCTGTTCTAACCTGTCACACACTGAAGGCCTATAGGTTCACCACTGTACTAACCTGTCACACACTGAAGACCAATAGGTTCACCACTGTACTAACCTGTCACACACTGAAGACCTATAGGTTCACCACTGTACTAACCTGTAACACAGTGAAGACCTGTAGGTTCACCACTGTACTAACCTGTCACACAGTGAAGACCTATAGGTTCACCACTGTACTAATCTGTCACACACTGAAGACCTGTAGGTTCACCACAGTACTAACCTGTAACACACTGAAAGCCTATAGGTTCACCACTGTACTAACCTGTCACACACTGAAGACCTATAGGTCCACCACTGTACTAGCCTGTCACACAGTGACGGCCTATAGGTTCACCACTGTACTAATCTGTCACACCGTGATGGTCTATAGGTTCACCACTGTACTAACCTGTCACACACTGAAGACCTATAGGTTCACCACTGTACTAACCTGTCACACTGAAGGCCTATAGGTTCACCACTGTACTAACCTGTCACACACTGAAGACCTATAGGTTCACCACTGTACTAACCTGTCACACAGTGAAGGCCTATAGGTTCACCACTGTACTAACCTGTCACACACTGAAGACCTATAGGATCACCACTGTACTAACCTGTCACACACTGAAGACCTATAGGTTCACCACTGTACTAACCTGTCACACCGTGATGGTCTATAGGTCCACCACTGTACTAGCCTGTCACAAAGTGAAGACCTGTAGGTTCACCACAGTACTAATCTGTCACACGGTGAAGACCTATAGGTTCACCACTGTACTAACCTGTTACACAGTGAAGACCTATAGGTTCACCACTGTACTAACTTGTTACACACTGAAGACCTATAGGTTCACCACTGTACTAACCTGTAACACACTGAAGGCCTATAGGTTCACCACTGTACTAACTTGTTACACACTGAAGGCCTATAGGTTCACCACTGTACTAACCTGTCACACTGAAGGCCGATAGGTTCACCACTGTACTAACCTGTCACACAGTGAAGACCTATAGGTTCACCACTGTACTAACCTGTCACACACTGAAGGCCTATAGGTTCACCACTGTACTAACCTGTCACACTGAAGGCCTATAGGTTCACCACTGTACTAACCTGTCACACACTGAAGGCCTATAGGTTCACCACTGTACTAACCTGTCACACAGTGAAGACCTGTAGGTTCACCACTGTACTAACCTGTCACACACTGAAGACCTATAGGTTCACCACTGTACTAACCTGTCACACAGTGAAGACCTGTAGGATCACCACTGTACTAATCTGTCACACAGTGACGGCCTATAGGTTCACCACTGTACTAACCTGTAACACACTGAAGGCCTATAGGTTCACCACTGTACTAACCTGTAACACATTGAAGGCCTATAGGATCACCACTGTACTAACCTGTCACACACTGAAGACCTATAGGTTCACCACTGTACTAACCTGTCACACACTGAAGACCTGTAGGTTCACCACAGTACTAACCTGTAACACACTGAAAGCCTATAGGTTCACCACTGTACTAACCTGTCACACAGTGAAGACCTGTAGGTTCACCACTGTACTAACCTGTCACACAGTGAAGACCTATAGGTTCACCACTGTACTATTCTGTCACACAGTGAAGACCTATAGGATCACCACTGTACTAACCTGTCACACAGTGAAGACCTATAGGATCACCACTGTACTAACCTGTCACACAGTGAAGACCTATATGATCACCACTGTACTAACCTGTCACACAGTGAAGACCTATAGGATCACCACTGTACTAACCTGTCACACAGTGAAGACCTATAGGATCACCACTGTTCTAACCTGTCACACACTGAAGGCCTATAGGTTCACCACTGTACTAACCTGTCACACACTGAAGACCAATAGGTTCACCACTGTACTAACCTGTCACACACTGAAGACCTGTAGGTTCACCACTGTACTAACCTGTCACACAGTGAAGACCTATAGGTTCACCACTGTACTAACCTGTCACACAGTGAAGACCTATAGGTTCACCACTGTACTAATCTGTCACACACTGAAGACCTGTAGGTTCACCACAGTACTAACCTGTAACACACTGAAAGCCTATAGGTTCACCACTGTACTAACCTGTCACACACTGAAGACCTATAGGTCCACCACTGTACTAACCTGTCACACAGAGAAGACCTATAGGATCACCACTGTACTAACCTGTCACACAGTGAAGACCTATAGGATCACCACTGTACTAACCTGTCACACAGTGAAGACCTATAGGATCACCACTGTACTAACCTGTCACACACTGAAGGCCTATAGGTTCACCACTGTACTAACCTGTCACACTGAAGGCCTATAGGTTCACCACTGTACTAACCTGTCACACAGTGAAGACAGATAGGATCACCACTGTACTAACCTGTCACACAGTGAAGGCCTATAGGTTCACCACTGTACTAACCTGTCACACACTGAAGGCCTATAGGTTCACTACTGTACTAACCTGTAACACAGTGAAGACCTATAGGTTCACCACTGTACTAACCTGTCACACACTGAAGACCTATAGGTTCACCACTGTACTAACCTGTCACACACTGAAGACCTATAGGTCCACCACTGTACTAGCCTGTCACACAGTGACGGCCTATAGGTTCACCACTGTACTAATCTGTCACACCGTGATGGTCTATAGGTTCACCACTGTACTAACCTGTCACAAAGTGAAGACCTGTAGGTTCACCACTGTACTAATCTGTCACACGGTGAAGACCTATAGGTTCACCACTGTACTAACCTGTCACAAAGTGAAGACCTGTAGGTTCACCACTGTACTAATCTGTCACACAGTGAAGACCTATAGGTTCACCACTGTACTAACCTGTCACAAAGTGAAGACCTGTAGGTTCACCACTGTACTAATCTGTCACACGGTGAAGACCTATAGGTTCACCACTGTACTAACCTGTCACAAAGTGAAGACCTGTAGGTTCACCACTGTACTAATCTGTCACACAGTGAAGACCTATAGGTTCACCACTGTACTAACCTGTCACACAGTGAAAACCTGTAGGTTCACCACTGTACTAACCTGTCACACAGTGAAGACCTATAGGTTCACCACTGTACTAACCTGTCACACACTGAAGGCCTATAGGTTCACCACTGTACTAACCTGTCACACTGAAGGCCTATAGGTTCACCACTGTTCTAACCTGTCACACAGTGAAGACCTGTAGGTTCACCACTGTACTAACCTGTCACACACACTGAAGGCCTATAGGGTTCACCACTGTACTAACCTGTCACACACTGAAGACCTATAGGTCCACCACTGTACTAGCCTGTCACACAGTGACGGCCTATAGGTTCACCACTGTACTAATCTGTCACACCGTGATGGTCTATAGGTTCACCACTGTACTAACCTGTCACACAGTGAAGACCTATAGGTTCACCACTGTACTAACCTGTCACACTGAAGGCCTATAGGTTCACCACTGTACTAACCTGTCACACAGTGAAGACCTATAGGTTCACCACTGTACTAACTTGTTACACACTGAAGACCTATAGGTTCACCACTGTACTAACCTGTAACACACTGAAGGCCTATAGGTTCACCACTGTACTAACTTGTTACACACTGAAGGCCTATAGGTTCACCACTGTACTAACCTGTCACACTGAAGGCCTATAGGTTCACCACTGTACTAACCTGTCACACAGTGAAGACCTATAGGTTCACCACTGTACTAACCTGTCACACAGTGAAGACCTATAGGTTCACCACTGTACTAACCTGTCACACACTGAAGGCCTATAGGTTCACCACTGTACTAATCTGTCACACAGTGAAGACCTATAGGTTCACCACTGTACTATTCTGTCACACAGTGAAGACCTATAGGTTCACCACTGTACTAACCTGTCACACACTGAAGGCCTATAGGTTCACTACTGTACTAACCTGTAACACAGTGAAGACCTATAGGTTCACCACTGTACTAACCTGTCACACACTGAAGGCCTATAGGATCACCACTGTACTAACCTGTCACACAGTGAAGACCTATAGGTTCACCACTGTACTAACCTGTCACACAGTGAAAACCTGTAGGTTCACCACTGTACTAACCTGTCACACAGTGAAGGCCTATAGGTTCACCACTGTACTAATCTGTCACACAGTGACGGCCTATAGGTTCACTACTGTACTAACCTGTCACACACTGAAGGCCTATAGGTTCACCACTGTACTAATCTGTCACACAGTGAAGGCCTATAGGTTCACCACAGTACTAACCTGTCACACAGTGAAGACCTGTAAGTTCACCACTGTACTAACCTGTCACACAGTGAAGACCTGTAAGTTCACCACTGTACTAACCTGTCACACAGTTACGGTCTATAGGTTCACCACTGTACTAACCTGTCACACACTGAAGGCCTATAGGTTCACTACTGTACTAACCTGTCACACACTGAAGGCCTATAGGTTCACCACTGTACTAATCTGTCACACACTGAAGGCCTATAGGATCACCACTGTACTAACCTGTCACACAGTGAAGACCTATAGGTTCACCACTGTACTAACCTGTCACACAGTGAAAACCTGTAGGTTCACCACTGTACTAACCTGTCACACAGTGAAGACCTATAGGTTCACCACTGTACTAACCTGTCACACACTGAAGGCCTATAGGTTCACCACTGTACTAACCTGTAACACACTGAATGCCTATAGGTTCACCACTGTTCTAACCTGTCACACACTGAAGGCCTATAGGTTCACCACTGTACTAACCTGTCACACTGAAGGCCTATAGGTTCACCACTGTTCTAACCTGTCACACAGTGAAGACCTGTAGGTTCACCACTGTACTAACCTGTCACACACACTGAAGACCTATAGGGTTCACCACTGTACTAACCTGTCACACACTGAAGACCTATAGGTCCACCACTGTACTAGCCTGTCACACAGTGACGGCCTATAGGTTCACCACTGTACTAATCTGTCACACCGTGATGGTCTATAGGTTCACCACTGTACTAACCTGTCACACAGTGAAGACCTATAGGTTCACCACTGTACTAACCTGTCACACTGAACGCCTATAGGTTCACCACTGTACTAACCTGTCACACAGTGAAGACCTATAGGTTCACCACTGTACTAACTTGTTACACACTGAAGACCTATAGTTTCACCACTGTACTAACCTGTAACACACTGAAGGCCTATAGGTTCACCACTGTACTAACTTGTTACACACTGAAGGCCTATAGGTTCACCACTGTACTAACCTGTCACACTGAAGGCCTATAGGTTCACCACTGTACTAACCTGTCACACAGTGAAGACCTATAGGTTCACCACTGTACTAACCTGTCACACAGTGAAGACCTATAGGTTCACCACTGTACTAACCTGTCACACACTGAAGGCCTATAGGTTCACCACTGTACTAATCTGTCACACAGTGAAGACCTATAGGTTCACCACTGTACTATTCTGTCACACAGTGAAGACCTATAGGTTCACCACTGTACTAACCTGTCACACACTGAAGGCCTATAGGTTCACTACTGTACTAACCTGTAACACAGTGAAGACCTATAGGTTCACCACTGTACTAACCTGTCACACACTGAAGGCCTATAGGATCACCACTGTACTAACCTGTCACACAGTGAAGACCTATAGGTTCACCACTGTACTAACCTGTCACACAGTGAAAACCTGTAGGTTCACCACTGTACTAACCTGTCACACAGTGAAGGCCTATAGGTTCACCACTGTACTAATCTGTCACACAGTGACGGCCTATAGGTTCACCACTGTACTAACCTGTCACACACTGAAGGCCTATAGGTTCACCACTGTACTAATCTGTCACACAGTGAAGGCCTATAGGTTCACCACAGTACTAACCTGTCACACAGTGAAGACCTGTAAGTTCACCACTGTACTAACCTGTCACACAGTGAAGACCTGTAAGTTCACCACTGTACTAACCTGTCACACAGTTACGGTCTATAGGTTCACCACTGTACTAACCTGTCACACACTGAAGGCCTATAGGTTCACCACTGTACTAACCTGTCACACACTGAAGGCCTATAGGTTCACCACTGTACTAATCTGTCACACAGTGACGGCCTATAGGTTCACCACTGTACTAACCTGTCACACACTGAAGGCCTATAGGTTCACCACTGTACTAATCTGTCACACAGTGAAGGCCTATAGGTTCACCACAGTACTAACCTGTCACACAGTGAAGACCTGTAAGTTCACCACTGTACTAACCTGTCACACAGTAAAGACCTGTAAGTTCACCACTGTACTAACCTGTCACACAGTTACGGTCTATAGGTTCACCACTGTACTAACCTGTCACACACTGAAGGCCTATAGGTTCACCACTGTACTAACCTGTCACACACTGAAGGCCTATAGGTTCACCACTGTACTAACCTGTAACACACTGAAGGCCTATAGGTTCACCACTGTTCTAACCTGTCACACACTGAAGGCCTATAGGTTCACCACTGTACTAACCTGTCACACTGAAGGCCTATAGGTTCACCACTGTTCTAACCTGTCACACAGTGAAGACCTGTAGGTTCACCACTGTACTAACCTGTCACACACACTGAAGGCCTATAGGGTTCACCACTGTACTAACCTGTCACACACTGAAGACCTATAGGTCCACCACTGTACTAGCCTGTCACACAGTGACGGCCTATAGGTTCACCACTGTACTAATCTGTCACACCGTGATGGTCTATAGGTTCACCACTGTACTAACCTGTCACACAGTGAAGACCTATAGGTTCACCACTGTACTAACCTGTCACACTGAAGGCCTATAGGTTCACCACTGTACTATCCTGTCACACAGTGAAGACCTATAGGTTCACCACTGTACTAACTTGTTACACACTGAAGACCTATAGGTTCACCACTGTACTAACCTGTAACACACTGAAGGCCTATAGGTTCACCACTGTACTAACTTGTTACACACTGAAGGCCTATAGGTTCACCACTGTACTAACCTGTCACACTGAAGGCCTATAGGTTCACCACTGTACTAACCTGTCACACAGTGAAGACCTATAGGTTCACCACTGTACTAACCTGTCACACAGTGAAGACCTATAGGTTCACCACTGTACTAACCTGTCACACACTGAAGGCCTATAGGTTCACCACTGTACTAATCTGTCACACAGTGAAGACCTATAGGTTCACCACTGTACTATTCTGTCACACAGTGAAGACCTATAGGTTCACCACTGTACTAACCTGTCACACACTGAAGGCCTATAGGTTCACTACTGTACTAACCTGTAACACAGTGAAGACCTATAGGTTCACCACTGTTCTAACCTGTCACACACTGAAGGCCTATAGGTTCACCACTGTACTAACCTGTCACACTGAAGGCCTATAGGTTCACCACTGTTCTAACCTGTCACACAGTGAAGACCTGTAGGTTCACCACTGTACTAACCTGTCACACACACTGAAGACCTATAGGGTTCACCACTGTACTAACCTGTCACACACTGAAGACCTATAGGTCCACCACTGTACTAGCCTGTCACACAGTGACGGCCTATAGGTTCACCACTGTACTAATCTGTCACACCGTGATGGTCTATAGGTTCACCACTGTACTAACCTGTCACACAGTGAAGACCTATAGGTTCACCACTGTACTAACCTGTCACACTGAAGGCCTATAGGTTCACCACTGTACTAACCTGTCACACAGTGAAGACCTATAGGTTCACCACTGTACTAACTTGTTACACACTGAAGACCTATAGTTTCACCACTGTACTAACCTGTAACACACTGAAGGCCTATAGGTTCACCACTGTACTAACTTGTTACACACTGAAGGCCTATAGGTTCACCACTGTACTAACCTGTCACACTGAAGGCCTATAGGTTCACCACTGTACTAACCTGTCACACAGTGAAGACCTATAGGTTCACCACTGTACTAACCTGTCACACAGTGAAGACCTATAGGTTCACCACTGTACTAACCTGTCACACACTGAAGGCCTATAGGTTCACCACTGTACTAATCTGTCACACAGTGAAGACCTATAGGTTCACCACTGTACTATTCTGTCACACAGTGAAGACCTATAGGTTCACCACTGTACTAACCTGTCACACACTGAAGGCCTATAGGTTCACTACTGTACTAACCTGTAACACAGTGAAGACCTATAGGTTCACCACTGTACTAACCTGTCACACACAGAAGGCCTATAGGATCACCACTGTACTAACCTGTCACACAGTGAAGACATATAGGTTCACCACTGTACTAACCTGTCACACTGTGAAAACCTGTAGGTTCACCACTGTACTAACCTGTCACACAGTGAAGGCCTATAGGTTCACCACTGTACTAATCTGTCACACAGTGACGGCCTATAGGTTCACCACTGTACTAACCTGTCACACACTGAAGGCCTATAGGTTCACCACTGTACTAATCTGTCACACAGTGAAGGCCTATAGGTTCACCACAGTACTAACCTGTCACACAGTGAAGACCTGTAAGTTCACCACTGTACTAACCTGTCACACAGTGAAGACCTGTAAGTTCACCACTGTACTAACCTGTCACACAGTTACGGTCTATAGGTTCACCACTGTACTAACCTGTCACACACTGAAGGCCTATAGGTTCACCACTGTACTAACCTGTCACACACTGAAGGCCTATAGGTTCACCACTGTACTAATCTGTCACACAGTGACGGCCTATAGGTTCACCACTGTACTAACCTGTCACACACTGAAGGCCTATAGGTTCACCACTGTACTAATCTGTCACACAGTGAAGGCCTATAGGTTCACCACAGTACTAACCTGTCACACAGTGAAGACCTGTAAGTTCACCACTGTACTAACCTGTCACACAGTAAAGACCTGTAAGTTCACCACTGTACTAACCTGTCACACAGTTACGGTCTATAGGTTCACCACTGTACTAACCTGTCACACACTGAAGGCCTATAGGTTCACCACTGTACTAACCTGTCACACACTGAAGGCCTATAGGTTCACCACTGTACTAACCTGTAACACACTGAAGGCCTATAGGTTCACCACTGTTCTAACCTGTCACACACTGAAGGCCTATAGGTTCACCACTGTACTAACCTGTCACACTGAAGGCCTATAGGTTCACCACTGTTCTAACCTGTCACACAGTGAAGACCTGTAGGTTCACCACTGTACTAACCTGTCACACACACTGAAGGCCTATAGGGTTCACCACTGTACTAACCTGTCACACACTGAAGACCTATAGGTCCACCACTGTACTAGCCTGTCACACAGTGACGGCCTATAGGTTCACCACTGTACTAATCTGTCACACCGTGATGGTCTATAGGTTCACCACTGTACTAACCTGTCACACAGTGAAGACCTATAGGTTCACCACTGTACTAACCTGTCACACTGAAGGCCTATAGGTTCACCACTATACTAACCTGTCACACAGTGAAGACCTATAGGTTCACCACTGTACTAACTTGTTACACACTGAAGACCTATAGGTTCACCACTGTACTAACCTGTAACACACTGAAGGCCTATAGGTTCACCACTGTACTAACTTGTTACACACTGAAGGCCTATAGGTTCACCACTGTACTAACCTGTCACACTGAAGGCCTATAGGTTCACCACTGTACTAACCTGTCACACAGTGAAGACCTATAGGTTCACCACTGTACTAACCTGTCACACAGTGAAGACCTATAGGTTCACCACTGTACTAACCTGTCACACACTGAAGGCCGCTAGGTTCACCACTGTACTAATCTGTCACACAGTGAAGACCTATAGGTTCACCACTGTACTATTCTGTCACACAGTGAAGACCTATAGGTTCACCACTGTACTAACCTGTCACACACTGAAGGCCTATAGGTTCACTACTGTACTAACCTGTAACACAGTGAAGACCTATAGGTTCACCACTGTACTAACCTGTCACACACTGAAGGCCTATAGGATCACCACTGTACTAACCTGTCACACAGTGAAGACCTATAGGTTCACCACTGTACTAACCTGTCACACAGTGAAAACCTGTAGGTTCACCACTGTACTAACCTGTCACACAGTGAAGGCCTATAGGTTCACCACTGTACTAATCTGTCACACAGTGACGGCCTATAGGTTCACCACTGTACTAACCTGTCACACACTGAAGGCCTATAGGTTCACCACTGTACTAATCTGTCACACAGTGAAGGCCTATAGGTTCACCACAGTACTAACCTGTCACACAGTGAAGACCTGTAAGTTCACCACTGTACTAACCTGTCACACAGTGAAGACCTGTAAGTTCACCACTGTACTAACCTGTCACACAGTTACGGTCTATAGGTTCACCACTGTACTAACCTGTCACACACTGAAGGCCTATAGGTTCACCACTGTACTAACCTGTCACACAGTGAAGACCTATAGGTTCACTACTGTACTAACCTGTCACACAGTGACGGCCTATAGGTTCACTACTGTACTAACCTGTCACACAGTGAAGACCTGTAAGTTCACCACTGTACTAACCTGTCACACAGTTACGGCCTATAGGTTCACCACTGTACTAACCTGTCACACACTGAAGGCCTATATGTTCACCACTGTACTAATCTGTCACACAGTGAAGACCTGTAGGTTCACCACTGTACTAACCTGTCACACACTGAAGGCCTATAGGTTCACCACTGTACTAACCAGTCACACACTGAAGGCCTATAGGTTCACCATTGTACTAACCTGTCACACACTGAAGACCTATAGGTTCACCACTGTACTAACCTGTAACACACTGAAGGCCTATAGGTTCACCACTGTACTAACCTGTCACACACTGAAGGCCTATAGGTTCACCACTGTACTAACCTGTCACATACTGAAGGTCTATAGGTTCAACACTGTACTAACCTGTCACACACTGAAGGCCTATAGGTTCACCACTGTACTAACCTGTCACACTGAAGGCCTATAGGTTCACCACTGTACTAACCTGTCACACAGTGAAGACCTGTAGGTTCACCACTGTACTAACCTGTCACACAGTGAAGACCTATAGGTTAACCACTGTACTAACCTGTCACACAGTGAAGACCTATAGGTTAACCACTGTACTAACCTGTCACACAGTGAAGACCTGTAGGTTCACCACTGTACTAACCTGTAACACACTGAAGGCCTATAGGTTCACCACTGTACTAACCTGTCACACACTGAAGGCCTATAGGATCACCACTGTACTAACCTGTCACACACTGAAGGTCCAATAGGTTCACCACTGTACTAACCTGTCACACAGTGAAGACCTATAGGTTCACCACTGTACTAACCTGTCACACAGTGAAGACCTGTAGGTTCACCACTTTACTAACCTGTCACACAGTGAAGACCTGTAGGTTCACCACTGCGCAAACATGGCTATAATATATGTTAAGGCTGTTAATATACTGTATTTTTGTTTCAAGAAAGGAGTGTATAAAAGCAGTTTTATTCGCTGATTGAATGGAAGTTGATAATTATGAGTTTTTTACTCTGCTCGTCTTGGCTGGTCTCAGGAAGAAATTACGAGTCCTCACTGTCTGAGACCGAGTCAAGACCGAGTACAAATATATCCGAGACAAGACCGAGACACTCAAGAATACTGAAAGACGCTAAAACATTGCCATTCTAGCGGAAAGAGGAGGAAGCCCGGCAGGACTGAGTTTTAAGCAGAGCTTGTGATCGTTGGTGTTTTTGTTGGACTGAAAATACCGTAATCTATATTTTTGTGGGCTGAGTGTCAGAGTTCAGACTGGTGGCTAGTGTGGAAACAGACTGGACGAGAGTGTGGAGTTTCAGCAGTCTTTATGGTCTGCTGGGAAAACCTTTTTCTCAATGGTAAAATAACTGCCACACAAACTGCCAGTAGGATTTTAAATAAAAGTCTGCATTAGGAGGACATCTTTATGACTGTCTTATGCTAATGTTGTAATTCAAATATGAAGACAGCCTTCACATCTTCAAGAAGGAGGAACAGGATTCCCTTACTTTTGAATTAGATTACAATACAAGTCTGAAAATAGGATTTGGTAGGACATCTTTATGACTGTCTTATGATAATGTTGTCAACAATGGAGAATTATAGCCTCCACATCTTGGGGCGGCAGGTAGCCTAGTGGGTAGAGCGTTGGGCCAGTAACTGAATGGTTGCTATATTGAAACACCGAGCTGACAAGATACAAATCTGTTATTCTGCCTCTGAAGAAAGTAGTTAACCCAATGTTCCTAGGCTGTCATTGTAAATAAGAATGTGTTCTTAACTGACTTGCATAGTTAAACATAAAATCTTTAAAAAAGAAAGAGCAGGAATACCCTTCTTTTGAATTAGATGCCCCAGAATCCTCTAAGAAGAAAGAAGAAATCCCATCATTACCCCACAAAAGTCTTAACTGAAGTGTAACAATGAGTGAGAAGACATTATGCCACAGCTGCTACAGTGAGAGATGTGTTATCCCACAGCTGCTACAGTGAGAGAGAAGGTGTTATGCCACAGCTGCTACAGTGAGAGAGGTGTAATCCCACAGCTGCTACAGTGATAGAGAATGTGTTATGCCACAGCTGCTACAGTGAGAGAGGCGTTATGCCACAGCTGCTACAGCGAGAGAGAAGGTGTTATGCCACAGCTGCTACAGTGAGAGAGGTGTAATCCGACAGCTGCTACAGTGATAGAGAATGTGTTATGCCACAGCTGCTACAGTGAGAGAGGTGTTATGCCACAGCTGCTACAGTGAGAGAGAAGGTGTTATGCCACAGCTGCTACAGTGAGAGAGAAGGTATTACGCCACAGCTGCTACAGTGAGAGAGGTGTTATGCCACAGCTGCTACAGTGAGAGAGAAGGTGTTATGCCACAGCTGCTACAGTGAGAGAGAAGGTGTTATCCCACAGCTGCTACAGTGAGAGAGAAGGTGTTACGCCACAGCTGCTACAGTGAGAGAGGTGTTATGCCACAGCTGCTACAGTGAGAGAGAAGGTGTTATGCCACAGCTGCTACAGTGAGAGAGAAGGTGTTATGCCACAGCTGCTACAGTGAGAGAGAAGGTGTTATGCCACAGCTGCTACAGTGAGAGAGAAGGTGTTATGCCACAGCTGCTACAGCGAGAGAGAAGGTGTTACGCCACAGCTGCTACAGTGAGAGAGGTGTTATGCCACAGCTGCTACAGTGAGAGAGAAGGTGTTATGCCACAGCTGCTACAGCGAGAGAGAAGGTGTTATGCCACAGCTGCTACAGTGAGAGAGAAGGTGTTATGCCACAGCTGCTACAGTGAGAGAGAAGGTATTATGCCACAGCTGCTACAGTGAGAGAGGTGTTATGCCACAGCTGCTACAGCGAGAGAGAAGGTGTTATGCCACAGCTGCTACAGTGAGAGAGGTGTTATGCCACAGCTGCTACAGTGAGAGAGAAGGTGTTATGTCACAGCTGCTACAGTGAGAGAGGTGTTATGCCACAGCTGCTACAGTGAGAGAGAAGGTGTTACGCCACAGCTGCTACAGTGAGAGAGAAGGTGTTATGCCACAGCTGCTACAGTGAGAGAGAAGGTGTTATGCCACAGCTGCTACAGTGAGAGAGAAGGTATTACGCCACAGCTGCTACAGTGAGAGAGAGGTGTTATGCCACAGCTGCTACAGTGAGAGAGAAGGTGTTACGCCGCAGCTGCTACAGTGAGAGAGGTGTTATGCCACAGCTGCTACAGTGAGAGAGAAGGTGTTACGCCACAGCTGCTACAGTGAGAGAGGTGTTATGCCACAGCTGCTACAGTGAGAGAGAAGGTGTTACGCCACAGCTTCTACAGTGAGAGAGGTGTTATGCCACAGCTGCTACAGTGAGAGAGAAGGTGTTATGCCACAGCTGACACAGTGAGAGAGAAGGTGTTATGCCACAGCTGCTACATTGAGAGAGAAGGTATTACGCCACAGCTGCTACAGTGAGAGAGAGGTGTTATGCCACAGCTGCTACACTGAGAGAGGTGTTATGCCATAGCTGCTACAGTGAGAGAGAAGGTGTTATGCCACAGCTGCTACAGTGAGAGAGAAGGTGTTACGCCACAGCTGCTGCAGTGAGAGAGGTGTTATGCCACAGCTGCTACAGTAAGAGAGGTGTTATGCCACAGCTGCTACAGGGAGAGAGAAGGTGTTATGCCACAGTTGCTACAGTGAGAGAGAAGGTGTTATGCCACAGCTGCTACAGTGAGAGAGAAGGTATTACGCCACAGCTGCTACAGTAAGAGAGGTGTTATGCCACAGCTGCTACAGTGAGAGAGAAGGTGTTATGCCACAGCTGCTACAGTGAGAGAGGTGTAATCCCACAGCTGCTACAGTGATAGAGAATGTGTTATGCCACAGCTGCTACAGTGAGAGAGGTGTTATGCCACAGCTGCTACAGCGAGAGAGAAGGTGTTATGCCACAGCTGCTACAGTGAGAGAGGTGTTATGCCACAGCTGCTACAGTGAGAGAGAAGGTGTTATGCCACAGCTGCTACAGTGAGAGAGAAGGTGTTATGCCACAGCTACTACAGTGAGAGAGGTGTTATGCCAGAGCTGCTACAGCGAGAGAGAAGGTGTTATGCCACAGCTGCTACAGTGAGAGAGGTGTTATGCCACAGCTGCTACAGCGAGAGAGAAGGTGTTATGCCACAGCTGCTACAGTGAGAGAGAGGTGTTATGCCACAGCTGCTACAGTGAGAGAGAAGGTGTTACGCCACAGCTGCTACAGTGAGAGAGAAGGTGTTATGCCACAGCTGCTACAGTGAGAGAGAAGGTGTTATGCCACAGCTGCTACAGTGAGAGAGAAGGTGTTACGCCACAGCTGCTACAGTGAGAGAGGTGTTATGCCACAGCTGTTGCAGTGAGAGAGGTGTTATGCCACAGCTGCTACAGTGAGAGAGAAGGTGTTATGCCACAGCTGCTACAGTGAGAGAGAAGGTGTTATGCCACAGCTGCTACAGTGAGAGAGAAGGTGTTATGCCACAGCTGCTACAGTGAGAGAGGTGTTATGCCACAGCTGCTACAGTGAGAGAGAAGGTGTTATGCCACAGCTGCTACAGTGAGAGAGAAGGTGTTACGCCACAGCTGCTACAGTGAGAGAGAGGTGTTATGCCACAGCTGCTACAGTGAGAGAGGTGTTATGCCATAGCTGCTACAGTGAGAGAGAAGGTATTACGCCACAGCTGATACAGTGAGAGAGAGGTGTTATGCCACAGCTGCTACAGTGAGAGAGGTGTTATGCCATAGCTGCTACAGTGAGAGAGGTGTTATGCCACAGCTGCTACAGGGAGAGAGAAGGTGTTATGCCACAGCTGCTACAGTGAGAGAGAAGGTGTTATGCCACAGCTGCTACAGTGAGAGAGAAGGTATTACGCCACAGCTGCTACAGTAAGAGAGGTGTTATGCCACAGCTGCTACAGTGAGAGAGAAGGTGTTATGCCACAGCTGCTACAGTGAGAGAGAAGGTGTTATCCCACAGCTGCTACAGTGAGAGAGAAGGTGTTACGCCACAGCTGCTACAGTGAGAGAGATGTTATGCCACAGCTGCTACAGTGAGAGAGAGGGTGTTATGCCACAGCTGCTACAGTGAGAGAGAAGGTGTTATGCCACAGCTGCTACAGTGAGAGAGAAGGTGTAATCCCACAGCTGCTACAGTGAGAGAGAAGGTGTTATGCCACAGCTGCTACAGTGAGAGAGGTGTTATGCCACAGCTGCTACAGTGAGAGAGAAGGTGTTATGCCACAGCTGCTACAGTGAGAGAGAAGGTGTTATGCCACAGCTGCTACAGTGAGAGAGAAGGTGTTACGCCACAGCTGCTACAGTGAGAGAGGTGTTATGCCACAGCTGCTATAGTGAGAGAGAAGGTGTTATGTCACAGCTGCTGTAGTGAGAGAGAAGGTGTTATGCCACAGCTGCTACAGTGAGAGAGAAGGTGTTATGCCACAGCTGCTACAGTGAGAGAGAAGGTGTTATGTCACAGCTGCTGCAGTGAGAGAGAAGGTGTTATGCCACAGCTGCTACAGTGAGAGAGAAGGTGTTACGCCACAGCTGCTACAGTGAGAGAGAAGGTGTTATGCCACAGCTGCTACAATGAGAGAGGTGTTATGCCACAGCTGCTACAGCGAGAGAGAAGGTGTTATGCCACAGCTGCTACAGTGAGAGAGGTGTTATGCCACAGCTGCTACAGTGAGAGAGAAGGTGTTACACCACAGCTGCTACAGTGAGAGAGGTGTTATGCCACAGCTGCTACAGTGAGAGAGGTGTTATGCCACAGCTGCTACAGCGAGAGAGAAGGTGTTTCGCCACAGCTGCTACAGTGAGAGAGGTGTTATGCCACAGCTGCTACAGTGAGAGAGGTGTTATGCCACAGCTGCTACAGTGAGAGAGGTGTTATGCCACAGCTGCTACAGTGAGAGAGGTGTTATGCCACAGCTGCTACAGTGAGAGAAGGTGTTACGCCACAGCTGCTACAGTGAGAGAGGTGTTATGCCACAGCTGCTACAGTGAGAGAGAAGGTGTTATGCCACAGCTGCTACAGTGAGAGAGGTGTTATGCCACAGCTGCTACAGTGAGAGAAGGTGTTACGCCACAGCTGCTACAGTGATAGAGAATCTGTTATGCCACAGCTGCTACAGTGAGAGAGGTGTTATGCCACAGCTGCTACAGCGAGAGAGAAGGTGTTATGCCACAGCTGCTACAGTGAGAGAGGATGTGTTATGCCACAGCTGCTACAGTGAGAGAGAAGGTGTTACGCCACAGCTGCTACAGTGAGAGAGAAGGTGTTATGCTACAGCTGCTACAGTGAGAGAGAAGGTGTTATGCCACAGCTGCTACAGTGAGAGAGGTGTTATGCCACAGCTGCTACAGTGAGAGAGAAGGTGTTACGCCACAGCTGCTACAGTGAGAGAGAAGGTGTTACGCCACAGCTGCTACAGTGAGAGAGAAGGTGTTATGCTACAGCTGCTACAGTGTGAGAGAAGGTGTTACGCCACAGCTGCTACAGTGAGAGAGGTGTTATGCCACAGCTGCTACAGTGAGAGAGAAGGTGTTACGCCACAGCTGCTACAGTGAGAGAGGTGTTATGCCACAGCTGCTACAGTGAGAGAGAAGGTGTTATGCCACAGCTGCTACAGTGAGAGAGAAGGTGTTATGCCACAGCTGCTACAGTGAGAGAGAAGGTGTAATCCCACAGCTGCTACAGTGAGAGAGAAGGTGTTATGCCACAGCTGCTACAGTGAGAGAGAAGGTGTTATGCCACAGCTGCTACAGGGAGAGAGAAGGTGTTATGCCACAGCTGCTACAGTGAGAGAGAAGGTGTTATGCCACAGCTGCTACAGTGAGAGAGGTGTTATGCCACAGCTGCTACAGTGAGAGAGAAGGTGTTATGCCACAGCTGCTACAGTGAGAGAGAAGGTGTTATGCCACAGCTGCTACAGCGAGAGAGAAGGTGTTATGCCACAGCTGCTACAGTGAGAGAGGTGTTATGCCACAGCTGCTACAGTGAGAGAGAAGGTGTTATGCCACAGCTGCTACAGTGAGAGAGGTGTTATGCCACAGCTGCTACAGTGAGAGAGAAGGTGTTATGCCACAGCTGCTACAGTGAGAGAGAAGGTGTTATGCCACAGCTGCTACATTCTGATCTGATATGACTTATAGTTTCCACATAACCCATCCCCCAATGAATACACTAGGTTGAGAATGGTGGCCAAAACACTATTGGCAAAACACTCCTCCGTTTTGATGTAAGGCAACAGAAAAGAATCCAGAACTACATTGTAGTAAATATATGTTTTTAAAGAAGCACCTGGAAGACTTTTAGTAACATGAAGCTAATATTAAACTAAAGCCTAAAGCTTATTAATAATTGGAGCATTGTAGCAGGCAGAGTTTTAAAGGTAGTATATATATTTTAAATGAGCATTCCTCTCCAAGCGTCTGAGCTATACACTGCAGAAAGCAGCGTCTGTCTCCCTCCACGTGTTTCTACTTGTAAGGGTTGGAGCTTATAGTAGATTTACTCCAAATGCTTTTTTATTTTTTATATAACCCTTATTAGTTTACCAGGTAAGTCGACTGAGAACACCTACTCATTTACAGCAACGACCTGGGGAATAGTTACAGGGGAGATGAGGGGGGATTACCAAAATTATTCTTGAAATGCCAGAATCTGTTGGATACTATGAATCATTGTAAGGACAAGGTTTTACTTATAACCCTGGGAGGATCATTTATAGCTAGAGGCACAGAAGAGTTCCCAGATGTATCAACTGACAAAAAAAGTATTAATAATGGAATAATGATTACTACCTAATGACATTATTCCATTGTCCAAATTATGATTTTGGATTGAACGTATTATTGAAGCCCAAGTTTTGGGTAAAGCTGGTTCCATGCAGACATTTTATGTCCTCCAAAGTTAAAGCTGTCATCTTTTGTGATCCCAACCTTTATAGACAAATTGTAGGTTAGGATGCGCAAATTGTATTTGGGATATGATTACCTGAAATTTGACCATTTAAATGTTAATGTCTGTTATGGTGTAAAATAAAACGTAATGCCGTAATACAATGCCTTTCAAAAGTATTCAGAGCCCTTGGATTTTCTGAATACACCGCAGACCCCTTACATTTTATTGTGTTACAAAGTGGGACTCAAAATGATTTCATTGTCATTTGTTAACAATCTACACAAAATACTCTGTAATGTCAAAGTGGAAACAAATTCTTACATTCTTTAAAGATAAATACAATTTTTGTAACACAAATATAGTCGATGCATAAGTATTCAGCTCCCTAAGTAAATAACCTTTTTCGGCAAGACAGATATTCCAAAGGTGTTGGAGTGGCAATCTTTACCAAGGATCACCTTCAGTGCTCGGTTGTCTCCATCAAGTCTGTCCCCAAACAATTTGATTTTATGGTTTTAAGCATTAAACTTTCAAATAGCTCTTTGTTGACCGTTGCTGGGTGCTATCGTCCTCCATCAGCACCGGCCTGTACCCTACCTGCCAAAAGCTCTCTCCTGGCCCCTTGCACTAAATCTGAATTTGTCCTGCTTGGTGACCTAAATTGGGACATGCTTAAACCACCTGATCAAGTCCTAAAGCAATGGGATTCTCTAAATCTTTCTCAGATTATTACCACCCACAAGGTATGACTCCAAAAACCCAGAAAAGGCTAAGCTCCTCGAGGTTATCCTCACAAATAATCCTGATAGGTATCAGTCTGGTGTTTTCTGTAATGACCTTAGTGATCACTGTTTTACAGCCTGTGTTCGTAATGGCTGCACAGTGAAACGACCTGTCCTGATTTGCCATAGACGTTTGCTAAAAAACTTTACTGAGCAAGCCTTCCTTCATGAACTGGCCTCTGTAAAATGGTATAGAATCAGCTTGATCCTCTCTGTCGAAGACGCTTGGACCTTCTTTTTTGATATTTTCAGTGGTATTGTTAACAAACACGCTCCCATAAAGAAAATGAGAATTAAAAACAAGTTCAGCACCTGGTTTGACCGTGATCTTGAAGAGTTACTCCACCTCAAGAATTGCATTTGGCTTAAGGCTCGGCACACGCATACTCAGGCTGACTAGTTATCGATCAGGCAAATGATAAATAATTGCACTCAGGCTATCCAGAAGGCCAAAGTTAGTTACTTTAAGGAGCAGTTATCTCTCTGTGGATCTAACCCCAAGAAGTTCTGGAAAGCGGTTAAAGGGTTATAAACCCTCCTCCTCACAGCTGCCCATGTCGCTTAATGTTGATGATGTGGTTGTTACTGACAAGAAGCACATGGCTGAGCTAAAGGAGCTCCTTAATCTTGACCCTAAAAAACATCTGGGTCAGATGGTTTAGACCCTTTCTTCTTTAAGGTTGCTGCCCCTATCATCGCCAAGCCTATCTCCAACCTTTTGAACCTGTCTCTCCTTTCTGAGGAGGTTCCCATTGCTTGGAAGGCAGTCACAGTTCATTTTATTTAAAGGGGGAGATCAAGCTGATCCTAACTGTTATAGGCCTATTTCTATTTTGCCCTGTTTATCAAAAGTGTTGTAAAAACTTGTCAATAATCAACTGACTGGCTTTCTTGATGTCTATAGTATTCTCTCTGGTATGCAATCTGGTTTCCCCTCAGGTTATGGATGTGTCACTGCAACCTTAAAGGTCATCAATGGTGTCATCATTGCTCTTGCTTCTAAGCAATATTGTGCTGCTATTTTTATTGACTTGGCCAAAGCTTTTGATATGGTCGGCCATTCCATTCTTGTGGGCCGGCTAAGGAGTATTGGTGCCTCTGAGGGTTTAGAGCTTGAGGTAGTCACCTCATACAAGTACTTGGGAGTATGGCTAGACGGTGCACTGTCCTTCTCTCAGCACATATCAAAGCTGCAGGCTAAAGTTAAATCTAGACTTGGTTTCCTCTATCGTAATTGCTCCTCTTTCACCCCAGCTGCCAAACTAACCCTGATTTCAGATGACCATCCTACCCACGCTAGATTGCGGAGACATAATTTAGAGGTCGGTAGGTAAGGGTGCTCTTGAGCGGCTAGATGTTCTTTACCATTCGTCCATCAGATTTATCACCAATGCTCCTTATAGGACACATCACTGCACTCTATACTCCTCTGTAAACTGGTCATCTCTGTATAACCGTCGCAAGACCCATTGGTTGATGCTTATTTATAAAACCCTCTTAGGCCTCACTCCCACCGATCTGAGATATCTACTGCAGCCCTCATCCTCCACATACAACACCTGTTCTGCCAGTCACATTCTGTTAAAGGTTCCCAAAGCACACACATCCCTGGGTCGCTCCTCTTTTCAGTTCGCAGCAGCTAGCGACTGGAACGAGCTGCAACAAACACTCTCAATCTCTTCATTCAAAGACTCAATCATGGACACTCTTACTGACAGTTGTGGCTGCTTTGTGTGATGTATTGTTGTCTCTACCTTCTTGCCCTTTGTGTGTTGTCTGTGCCCTATAATGTTTGTACCATGTTTTGTGCTTCTACCATGTTGTGTTTGCTTCCATGTTGTTGTTATGTTGTGTTTCTACCATGCTGTGTTGTCATGTGTTGCTGCCTTTCTATGTTGTTGTCTTAGGTCTCTCTTTGTGTAGTGTTGTGTTGTCTCTCTTGTTGTGATGTGTGTTTTGTCCTGTATTTATATTGTGTTTATTTTACATTTTTAATCCCAGCCCCCGTCCCCGCAGGAGGACGTTTGCCTTTTGGTAGGCCGTCATTGTAAAACAAATAATTTGTTCTTGCCTAGTTAAATAAAGGTTAAGTAAGAAAAAAAAAATAGATGTTAGGATCCCTTTTGGCAGTGATTACAGTCTCTAAGTGCTTTCCACACCTGGATTGTACAATACTTGCCCATTATTCTTTTCAAAATTCTTCAAGCTCTGTCATTATGTTGGGGATCATGGCTAGACAGCAATTTTCTAGTCTTGCCATATATTTTCAAGCAGAGATAAGTCAAAACTGTAACTTGGCCACTCAGGAGTATTCACTGTCTTCTTGGTAAGCAACTCCAATGTAGATTTGGCCTTGTGTTGTAGGTTATTGTCCTGCTGAAAGGTGAATTCATCCCCCAGTGTCTGGTGTAAAGCAGACTGAAGCAGATTTTTCTCTAGAATTTTGCCTGTGCTTAGCTCCATCCCGTTTCTTTTTATAGTGAAAAACTCCTATGTATTTGTCTATATCAAGCATATCAATAACATGATGCAGTCACCACCAGTTACTCAGTGATGTTTTGTGCCCCAAACATAAGGCCCTGCATTTTGGCCAAAACGTAAATTTCTTTGCTGTGTTATTTATTTATTTTTGACTTGAACTGAGCTGCAGGACAGGAATGGAACGGCTCAGGGATGTTACCATGAGGCCATTGGTGATTTTAAAACAGCTTCAGTTCAATGGCTATGATGGGATAAAACTGAGGATGGATCAACAACATTCTGTGTATTTGTGTTCTTCATCTCACTCTGTCATTTATGTCATTATTGTGGAGTCACTGCAATGTTGTTGATCCGTTCTCACTTTTCTCCCATCACAGTCATTGAACTCTGTTGCTGTTTTAAAATCACAATGGCCTCATGGTAACATCCCTGATCAGTTTCATTCCTGTCCTGCAGCTCAGTTCAGAATGATCTTTGAGGTGTCCGGGTGGTTTAATACATCATCCAAAGCACCATTATTAACTTGACCATGCTTAAAGAGATTTTCAATGTCTGATTTGTTATTGTTACCCATCTACCAATCACTGCCCTTCATTATGAGGCTTTCTAAATGCTCCCTGTAGTTCAATCTGTGCTTGAATTGTTGTTTTTTTCATTTCACTTTTATTTAACCAGGTAGGCTAGTTTAGAACAAGTTCTCATTTACAACTGTGACCTGGCCAAGATAAAGCAAAGCATTACGACACAAACAACAACACATAGTTACACATGGAATAAACAAACATACAATCAATAACACAATAGAGAAAAGTATATATAAAAAAAAGTATATATAAAGTGTGTGCAAATGAGGTAAGATAATGGAGCTAAGGCAATAAATAGGCTATAGTGGCGAAATAATTACAATTTAGCAATTAAACAATGGAGTGATAGATGTGCAGAAGATGAATGTGCAAGTAGAGATACTGGGGTGCAAAGGAGCAAAAAAAGTAATAACAGTATGGGGATGAGGTAGTTGGTTGGGCTATCAACAGATGGGCTATGTACAGGTGCAGTGATCTGTGATCTGCTCTGACAGCTGGTGCTTGAAGTTAGTGAGGGAGATATAAGTCTCCAGCTTCAGTGATTTTTGCAATTCGTTCCAGTCATTGGCAGCAGAGTACTGGAAGGAAAGGCGGCCAAAGGAGGAATTGGCTTTGGGGGTGACCAGTGAAATATACCTGCTGGTGCGCGTGCCACGAGTGGGTGCTGCTATGGTGACCAGTGAGCTGAGATAAGGTGGGGCTTTACCTAGCAAATACTTATAGATGACCTGGAGCCAGTGGGTTTGGCGACAAGTATGAAGCGAGGGCCAGCCAACGAGAGCATACAGGTCGCAGTGGTGGGTAGTATATGGGGCTTTGGTGACAAAACAGATGGCACTGTGATAGACTGCATCCAATTTCCTGAGTAGAGTGTTGGAGGCTATTTTGTAAATGACATCACCGAAGTCAAGGATCGGTGGGATAGTCAGTTTTACGACGGTATGTTTGACAGCATGAGTGAAGGAGACTTTGTTGCAAAATAGGAAGCCGATTCTAGATTTAATTTTAGACTGGAGATGCTTAATGTGAGTCTGGAAGGAGAGTTTATAGTCTAACCAGACACCTAGGTATTTGTAGTTGTCCACATATTCCAAGTCAGAACTGTCCAGAGTAGTGATGTTGGACGGGCGGGCAGGTGCGGGCAGCAATCGGTTGAAAAGCACGCATCTAGTTTTATTTGCATTTAAGAGTAGTTGGAAGCCAGGAGAGTTGTATAGCATTGTATCTCGTCTGGGGGTTAGTTAACACAGTGTCCAAAGAAGGGCCAGAAGTATACAGAATGGTGTCGTCTGCATAGAGGTGGATCAGAGAATCACCAGTAGCAAGAGCGACATTATTGATTTATACAGAAAAGAAAGTCGGCCCGAGAATTGAACCCTGTGGCACCCCCATAGAGACTGCCAGAGGTCCAGACAACAGGCCCTCCGATTTGACACACTGAACTCTGTCTGAGAAGTAGTTGGTGAACCAGGCGAGGCAGTCATTTGAGAAACCAAGGCTGTTGAGACTGCCGATAAGAATGTGGTGATTGACAGAGTCGAAAGCCTTGGCAAGGTCGATGAGTACATCTGCACAGTATTGTCTCTTTAGATGGCGGTTATGATATCGTTTAGGACCTTGAGCGTGGCTGAGGTGCACCCATGACCAGCTCGGAAACCAGATTGCATAGCAGAGAAGGTACGGTGGGATTCGAAATGGTCGGTTTAACTTGGCTTGGTATGGGGGACAGAGGAAGGGTTAGTCATTCAAAAATCATGTCAACCCCTATTATTTCACACAGAGTAAGTCCATGTAACTTATTACGTGATTTGTTAAGCCAAATTTGACTCCTGAACTAATTTAGACTTGCCAAAACAAATGGGCTGAATACTTATACAACAACTATATTTATCAAAAAATATATATAATTTTTCTTCCACATTGACATTAATAGAATTTTGTGTAGAATGGTTGACAAAACCTGACAATTAAATCAGTTTTAATCCTACTTTGAAACTGTAACGATGTGCGCTGAGAGTCGGGAAGCAAGTTCAGGGAGTGAATGTTTTAATAAATAAACACAACATAAAACAAAACAAGAAACTCGAGCACCGCACAGACTTAACTTCTTATGGCTGCAGGTGCAGTATTGAGTAGCTTGGATGAAAAGGTACCCAGTGGTGCCTAGAGTAAACTTCCTGCTCCTCAGTCCCAGTTGCTAATAAATGCATATTATTAGTAGTATTGGATAGAAAACACTCTGACGTTTCAAAAACTGTTTGAATGATGTCTGTGAGTATAACAGAACTCATATGGCAGGCAAAAACCTGAGAAAAAAATACAACCAGGAAGTGGGAAATCTGAGGTTTGTAGGTTTTCAACTCATCGCCTATCGAATACACAGTGGGATATGGGTAATTTTGCACTTCCTACGGCTTCCGCTAGATGTCAACAGTCTTTAGAACCTTGTCTGATGCTTCTACTGTGAAGGGGCACCGAATGAGAGGGGATTGAGTAAGGTCTACCATGACCTGAACATGGGCTGAACATGGGCTGACCATGTGCGTTCACGTGAGCGCGAGCTCTGCTCCATCGCACTTCTGAAGACAATAGAATTCTCCGGTT